>NC_045977.1:29950705-30240705 GCF_010909765.2 Amblyraja radiata | reverse complement strand
GTCACCCGGGGGGCTCCGGCGCCGCCTCCTCACCAACAGGACAGGAGCGCCAATGGGACCTCCAGACTGGGCAACAAGCGCCTGCCCAGGGCTATCATCGTGGGCGTGAAGAAAGGGGGCACTCGGGCCGTGCTGGAGTTCATCCGCGTCCACCCCGACGTCCGGGCGCTGGGCACCGAGCCGCACTTCTTCGATCGGCACCACGACAAGGGGCTGGACTGGTACAGGTAACGGTGTGGGCACCCCATCTTGCCCTGCTCCTCCCGCTTCCCTCTCTCCCTCTACCTACCTCTCCCTCTCTCCCTCCCTCTCTCCCTCTCCCTCCCACCATCTCCCTCTCCATCTCTCCATCTCCCTCTCCATCCCTCCATCTCCCTCTCCATCACTTCATCTCCCTCTCCCTCCCTCCATCTCCCTCTCCCTCCCACCATCTCCCTCTCCATCCCTCCATCTTCCTCTCCCTCCCTCTCTCCATCTCCCTCCCTCCATCTCCCTCCCACCATCTCCCTCTCCCTCCCTCCATCTCCCTCTCCCTCCCTCCATCTCCCTCTCTCCCTCTCCCTCCCTCCATCTCCCTCCCTCCCTCCATCTCCCTCTCCCTCTCCCTCCCTCCATCTTCCTCTCCCTCTCTCCCTCCCTCTCTCCATCTCCCTCTCCATCCCATCATCTTCCTCTCCCCCTCTCCCTCTCTCCCTCTTCCTCTCCCTCTCCTCTCCCTCTTCCTCCCTCTCTCCCTCGCCCTCTCCCATGGGTAAAGATAGGTACCCCTGTGGAAAATAAATAGGAATGGGTGCGGTGTGGGTCGGGCTGTATGTGCAGTATGGGAATGATATGGGAGAAGAACGGAGGAGAAAGGTTTCAGTACAGACGTGGACAGGGTTCAGTGCATGGGATGGGTAAAGGGTGAGTGTGAATATACTGGTGCAGTTTGGGCATGGGATGAGAATGCTGATGGCACCATGCAGATGGCGTGGGCATGATTATCGAAGGGTATGGTCCGGGCACAGTTATGGATGCTGTATATTGTCACAGTCATTGATGCAGGATAGGTATAATGTGGTAAGCATGCTCTCTGTATGGTTATACAAGTCAGTATAGACACCAGATGAATATTGGGTAGAATGGAACTGCAGAGGCTGGTGTATACTGAAGATAGTCACAAAGTGCTGGAGTAACTCTATGGGTCAGGCAGCATCTCTGGAGAAAAAGGATGGGTGACGTTTCGGGTCGGGACCCTTCTTCAGACTGGTATTGATATGGGTGAAGTTTAGTCATCGATCACGGAAGGCGTGGACTATGGTATAGATGTCATAGGATGCTCAGGGTTATAGATAGATAGATATTTTATTGTCACGTGTACCGTGAAGGTACAGTGAAATTCGAGGTTGTAGGAGTAGTTTGCCAACTAGTACCATGACCACACAAATAAATGGACAGGGTACGGGCATGGTTCAGGCACAGTATTAGCATGGTTTGACTTGGTTACGGCTGCAGTATAGTAACATAGTTATAGTGAGAATGGGTTAGGTATTACCATGGTTGAAAAGCACAATGTGTTTGTGATTTGGGAATGATTGCAGATACAGTATGGCTGATAAGGGCAATAGGACTATGGCTTGGGTATGGGTTTAGATCTAGTGTGGGTATGAATAGACATGCTTATTGGCATTGCATTGACATGGTGTTAGGCTTAGTTATAGGTACTGTAGATATGCTATTGGCATGGTTAGGAGCACAGCGCGGATATCGAATGGGAATCATCATATGAATGTTATTGGTATGGCACGGGCATGGTAAAGATGCATCATGGTACAGATTTGGGCACAGTTGTAGATGTGGTATTGGGCATGTGAAGGGCCTGGATGGAATGCTGAATGAACGTGGTTGAAGGCATAGAATGGGTTTGCCATTGGCAAAAACATAGATGCAATACGGATAGAATATTGCTAAGGGAATAGGTACAGGATTGGCGTTAGTTTATTATTATCACGGGCACAGTGGAAAACTGTTTTGTGTGCTATCCAAGCAAATCATACCATACATGAGTACATCAGTACCGCAAAAGGGAGAATAAACAGAATGCAGTACATAACGTTACTGGTACACAGGAAGCGCAGATAAAAAATGTATAGAGGTAACAACAAAGTAGATTGGAACATTAAGAATTCATCACTAACATACGAGGGTTGGTTATTGCTGTAAGTTAGTGTTCATCATGTGTGGTGATAGGCAATGTCTGAATATGTTTTGGCACTCTCCATACACTAGAGTCATGATTCTAAATACAAATATGTGTATGATTGGGGTAGGGCAAACATGGATACAAGCTCAGGATGGGTATTCTTTTTGTATGATTCTTGGTGCAGTGTAGACCTAGTGGAGGCTTGGTCATATGCATGGAATGGCCAGTGTAAGAGCATGCATGAAGGCATAGTATTGATATGGCATATAATTACTGCTGAAGTATCAACAGTATATGAACATGGATATAGGCATTATATGGACATGGCAAATTATGTTTCTGGTTGCAATAATGGCATGATACAGGTCTGCTTATACAGGCACTGGGTATGTGTGTTGTGAAGGTTTCAGACACAGGACTGACATTGTTTTGGGCATCGTTTGAAGGTGATGAATTGAACATAATTAGAGGAAAGTGATCTTAGTTCTGAAAGTCAAGAAGTAGACTCAGAGCTGGAGATACTCACCAGGTCAGACAGCATCTGTAGAAACAGAAGCAGAGGCAATTTTCTGGTTGTTGATCTTTCATCAGAAATCAGCATCTGCGATTTTCTGCCTTAGGAAGTCGTATCGATTTGTATGGAGATAGGAAACCACGATAGGCAGTGAGATCAGTAAGTCAGGTATAGTCGGCCAATTAATAATGCTAATGCAGGCCATGGCTTATGTCTGGAAACTAGTGGTAAAATGCAATAATCACAGGGAGTTTAATCGTTATAAAGTCTGGGCAAACCGAATGAGATGCAATAGTATGGAATAGTGGATTACATGAGGGATAGGAACAGTGTTTTTAAGCTGCTATTGTGTAGTGAGAATGGGTTAATTGATGCGTTGATATTCTTTCAGGGAACACTGATCCAGTTGATACAGTTTAATATTATAATTGAAAGTGATTTAAATTAATCTGAAATGAGGATCTTAAATCTGAATGTAGCAAGCCATGAAGGCATGAAGTGTGAGTTGACAATAGTAGTCGTTTAGTTTAGTTTGGTTTAGAGATACAGTGCAGAAACAGGCTCTTCGCCACATTGAGTCCACACCGACCAGCGATCCCCATACACTAGCACTATCCTACACACACTAGGGACAATTTACAATTTTACCAAGCCAATTAGCTTACAAATGTACGTCTTTGGAGTGTGGGAGGAAACTGGAGCACCCGGAGAAAACCCACATGGTCACAGGGAGAACGAACGCACCCCATACAGGCAGCACCCGTAGTCAGGATCGAACCCGGGTCTCTGGTGCTATAAGGCAGCAAATCTACCGCTGCGCCACCGTGCCGTTCTAGTAGGAAAACTACACTGAAAGGTATAAAAGTCAACAAGCAATGGTTAACATTTAAAAAAAAACTTTATAATACCAATAATATGTTTTCTATCTGTTAACCAATCTTCAATCCACACTGGTGGAAATGGCAGGTGGAAATAATCGAGCTCATCTGCTTTTGTGAAATAAATACAATGTAGTTATTTTTTAAGAGCTGTGCGAATGTGGGGGTGTTTGCATTCAGAGGGCCCTGGGTGCCCATGTGCACGTGTCAATGATACTTAACATGCAGGTAGAGCAAGCAATTAGCAAGACAAACATATGTTGCCTTTACTGCAAGAGGATTTAAGTACAAGAGTAGAGACATCCTGCTTCAATTATAATAGGGCCGTGCGGAGACCGTATCTGGAAATCTGTGTGTCGACAGGGTAAACGGAACAGTCAATGTTTCCCCTGACTGACAAAATTAGGGGTCACAATCGTACCATAGCGAATCAGCCATTCAAGAAGAAATTTCTTCATCCAGATTGTAGTGAATCGTTGTAATTCTCTACCCAAGAGGACTGTGGATGCTCAGCTCTGATTATATTCAAGGCAGAATAAGGGAATCAAAGCACAAGGGCTCAGTGCAAGAAAGTGGAGCTGCTTGGTTGCCTGTGATGTTGCTGCAATCCAGATTTTCATTGTACCTGTACCTCACTATACAATAAACTGGACTAGACTTGAACCATGACCTCAATGAAAGCTGCAGACCCAGATACGAAGGTTCGAATGCGTATTCCAACTATATCTAATAATCTTATATGAATGACGTGATACTGTTTATAGATACAGTCTGAGTATAGGATGGTTAAAATGGTAGTATAGATATGGTATGCACATGGTTACAGCCATTCTATGGGTGTGATATGTAATAATTGCGATAGATATAGTATCGGAATGGTATGGGTCAGACTACATGGTAAAGTATGGCTTGGTATGGTGACAGAATGCGATCCAATGTGAAAAGGAATTGGTTATGCAAGTTTATACGTCATTGGAACAGTATTAGAACATTCGGACCAACCCTTACTAATCTAGAATAACAATCTCCACTTTAAAAATACTCAATGACGGCTTGCACAGCTGTCTGTGGCAATGAATTCCACAGATTCACCACCCCCTGGCTGAAGAAATTCCTCCACATCTCCTTTCTAAAGGTACGTCCTTTAATTCGGAGGCTGTGGCCTCTGGTCCTAGACTCTCCCACTTGTGGAAACACCCTCTCCACTCTGTCCAGGCCTTTCATTAAGATGCAGATGCACTACAGGCACAGTGCTCATGGACGAATTATGGCTTAGTATGGATAGGGTCATAGGTTCAGCGTGGACATAGTAACTTGGTTTTGGTCAGTGTGGATGTGGTGTAGTGTCTGTGTGGTTGTAAATTGAGAATGGGAATGATGTGAATAGTATGGACAAGCACAGTGCATGGGACTGAGCTTAATAATGGCATGGTGTTACACGCGGCCCATTTATACATCTCCTCCTCCAAACATGTTCTTTCAAGCCATAGAAACACAAAGCAGGTAAACGGGCCATTCAGCCCACCGCATTCATGCTGACAAATTGCCCAATCCAACTAAATGTTTGTACTCTGTTTATGACGTTTCGGATAAAGAATTAATGGCACTGTCAAGAAGAATTGTACTGAGGGAATTGTGTGGTCTGTACCAGTGTGAAATGCATCTCTCTTCAGCTATGAGATGTGGCCAGGTCTGTGATAGTTTATTTTAAAGTGACTGCACTTCCAGCGCCCACGGTATTTCTAATAAGTTTAATAAGTAGTTGATTGATTAAATAAGAAAGTTATTGCCTTTAGCTCAATAAAGTCTGAAAGACGCTCTCATTCTCTTCAATGCGAACCCGCCCCAAAGGGATGGTCTTTTCATCGATCACTGTCATAGACATTCAGCACTAGTACTGAGGCAGGACTTAACTAACCAGAACATTGGATGCAAAATAACAATTTTTGTTTGTGATTCAATTAATCTTGATCGTTTACGCTCCAGTTCAGGGACACGGGTGTCTCTCATCAATACTTGGCTTATTATTTTTAAAGCAGTAACACTGGAAAAAAATCCTTCTGGTGGTTACACTAATCCGAGGCATGATCAATGAGAAATATACCATGATGTGTCACGATGACTGCAGTGAAAGTATTCTGTGACACTAGCTTGTTCCTCATCCCCTCCCCTGCCTCTCCCTCCTTCCTGCCCACTCCCCCAGGTCTCCATCTGCCCCCCCCCCCACCCTCCACCCCCTCCTTCCACTATCATCATTATCACCTGCTTTCCTCTCTCTGAGTTACTCCAGCACTTCCTGTCTTTCCACCCTTCTTGAAGCTCTCCCCCCCCCTCCCTTTCCCATATCTCTCTCTCTTTAACTATCCCTGTCTCTGACTCTCTGTCTGTCTCTCTCTCTCTCTCTCCCTCCCTCCATTCTGCTCTCCCCTCTTGCTCCCTCATTTGCAGATTAAGGGTTCACCTAGTGCCCTTTTCAAAAATGAATGGTATAAGGTCACTGACAGATAAGCTGCAGTGAATCCACTGAGTGACTAGGCTCTTCCTTTCCAGATGATCAATTAGTTAGTTGAGCAGGAGAGACCGCGTGCCACTCTTCTGTATAGCCAGCTCTCTCCAGTATTCACTTCCTTGGTTCTGGACCAGAGAGCGGGAAGCAAGACAACAACCCACGGGGGGAAATGTTACAGCTCAACCTTGACGCTGATATCCCCATGGACACAATGGGTAACTGACACTTGCCCCGAGACCAAGTGCAGGCTCGGCGATCATTTAGCTGAACACCTCCGCTCAGTCCGCGTAATCCTACCTGATCTCCCGGTTGCCAAACACTCCAACTCCCCCTCCCATTCCCACACTGACCTTTCTGTCCTGGGCCTCCTTCATTGTCAAAGTGAGGCCCAGCACAAATTGGAGGAACAGCACCTAATATTTCACTTGGGTAGCTCACACCCCAGCGGTATGAACAATGACTTCTCTAACTTCAAGTAACCCTTGCTTTCCCTTTCTCTCCATCCAAACCCCTTCCCAGTTCTCCGACCAGTCTGACTGTCTCCGACTACATTTTATCTCTATTTACTTTGTTGTTCCCTTCTTTCAGCTAACAATGATCTATTCTACAATTTCCTTGAACTCCTTACCCTTTGTCCTGTTTTCACACCTCAAACTTCCTTATCTATGTATCTCACTCTCCCCTGAAGAAGGGTCTCGACCTGAAACGTCACCCATTCCTTTTCTCCAGAGGTGATGCCTATCCCGCTGAATTACTCCAGCTTTTTGTGCCTCTCTTCGGTTTAAAACCAGCGTCAGCAGTTCCTTCCTACACTTGCGGATGCATAGAAGGTTGAGGGGAGCCGCATTGTCTGTTTGGGATCTGCATTCTTTCAGAGAAAATGTGTAGGAAGGAATTGCAGATGCTGGTTTACTCCAAAGATAGACACAAAATGCTGGAGTAAACTCAGCAGGTCAGGCAGCATCTCAGGAGCAAAGGAATACGTGGTTTTGAGTCTGAGGAAGGGTTTCGACCCAAAACGTCACCTATTCCTTTTCTCCAGAGATGCTGCCTGTCCTGCTGAGTTACTCTAGCATTTTGTGTTATCTTCTTTCAGAGAAAGGCTGGAATGAAGAAAAGTACAGAACAGGAACAGGCCCCCACAGCCCACAATGTCTGTGTTGAACATGATGCCAAATTAAACTAATCTTATCTGTCTTCACGTGATCCAAGACCCTCCATTCCATGCAGACCATCTAAAAGCCTCTTAAATGCCATGATCATATCTGCCACCACCACCACCCCTGGCAGCGCGTTCCAGGCACCCACCACCCTCTGTGTAAAAAAATTAGCCCCTTACATTTATTTTAAACTTTGCCCCTTGCACTTTATAGCCATGTCCTCGGTCTTTGACATTTCCACATTAGAAAGAGGTTCTGACTGTCCTATCATTGAGTCATAGAGTAATACGGTGTGAAAACAGGCTCTTTGGCCCAACTTGCCCACACCCAGCAAAATGTCCCATCTGCATTTGGCCCATATCCCAATAAACCTGTCCGTTCTGTGTCAAACGTGGTGATAGTCACTGCCTCAACTACCTCCTCCAGCAGCTCGTTCCATAAGCCCACCACCCTTTGTGTGAAAAAGTTACCCCTGAGATTCCAATAAAATCTTTTAGGCCTTCACCTTAAACCTATACCATTGGTTCACGATTCCTCCACTCTGGGCAAAAGTATAGCCGATCTATTTGTCTCATGATTTTGTACACGTCTATAAGATCATCTCCCATCCTCCTGACCTCCAGGGAACAGAGTCCCAGCCCTGAGGCCCAGACCATCGACCCCTGGCAACATCCTCGTAAATCCTCTCTGCACCCTTTCCAACTTAACAACATATTTCCTGCAAAGTGGTGCCCAGAACTGAACACAATTCGCCAAATGTGGCCTCACCGACGACTTACATGACAGCAACTATCTTCGCCTATAATTTTATACACATACTTCTATCAGGTCTCCCCTCAACCTCGGGAAAGGGAGGATGATTACTGAGTCTCTTCAGGAAATGCAGCGAGTTGCCATGTCAGCCCCCTTCCAGACTCTGTGAAATAGGTCAGCCGCTCCCAGTGCAACACTAATCCATTTACAGAGTCGTGTTTATATATATTAAAACAAAGGCATTAAACAAAGCAGAGGCCAGGCAAAGCAGACTAAATCAAAATGTGAGATATCAGTTCCTGCGCTTGGCGCATCCGTCAGCCTTTGTTCTGCTTGACTCTCCGCAGGAAATCAAATGAGCTACAAAGAAAGAATGCTTTTGTAAATCTACGATTATTAAAGACATCCTCTCCCAGACAGCAGACTGGATTGAAATGGACTCTCAATGACTCCCTTGCAGTTTCTGGAACGGGAGAGTTGTTGGGTTGGACACACCTGACCCTCGCTCGCAGTTCACCGACTTTGATCCGTTAACTCCCCCACCCCCCCCCCCCCCCCCCAAATGCCCCACCATAAAATGAATTCACATCAGGCAATGGGAGAGATACACAGTGCTGGAGTAACTCAACGGGTCAGGCAGCATCTCTGGAGAAAAAGGACGGGTGACGTTTCGGGTCGGGACCCTTCGGGGTCACAGTTTAACGATAAGGGGGAAGTCTTTTAGGACCAAGATGAGAAAAACATTTTTCACACAGAGAGTGGTGAATCTGTGGAATTCTCTGCCACAGAAGGTAGTTGAGGCCGGTTCATTGGCTATATTTAAGAGGGAGTTAGATGTGGCCCTTGTGGCAAAAGGGATCAGGGGGTATGGAGAGAAGGCAGGTACAGGATACTGAGTTGGATGATCAGCCATGATCATATTGAATGGTGGTGCAGGCTCGAAGGGCCGAATGGCCTACTCCTGCACCTATTTTCTATGTTTCTATGTTTCTTCAGAGGCAAGAGCACCTTTTGCCACCGTGCCACCCGTACAGGTGAATGTAAAAAAATATGTGGGCAGTTGATATCTATGTTGGGGGAATAAAGTTTGGTGATTGCAGGATTAATGCAAGCTGGGTTTGATAGTCGGTAGGGACTTGATGGGCTGAAGAGCCTGTGTCCATGCAGTGCAGATCCATGACGAGCCTCTCAGGGGTATATAACAGAAACCCACAGCAATATTCAATAAAGAACAGCGGGCTCACTCCTGGTGTTTTATTCGATATCTCTTGCTCAACTGAAGCCAGGAGAACGGATGATCAGTTTGTTTACTGTGTCCCACTGCTATTTGCAGAAATACAAACAGAAAATACTGGAAACACTCAGCAGGTCCGAAGGAACGGTTTACATTTCAAGTTGAAGATCCATGATCGGTTCTGATGCAGAATCCTTGATGTAAAACACTAACTATGTTTCTCATGCAACAGCTGCTTCGGGGACCTATTGATTGTTTCCCTTTTACTTTCAAATTTACAACGCCTGTAGTTTTTTTTGTAATGTTCATTTCTTCTTTGTAGAAGTTTGCCGTGCACAAATTGATTGAAATGTCTCCAGCATTAGAACAGTTTCCACTTTATAAAATAGGCCATTAGCCCCAATGTATTTTTTGAATATCCTCAGGCTGGCGAAGGTTCTGTCAAGATGTCAACTCTCGTCTTAGCACTGATTTTTAGTTGCAAAGCCCTTGTCATTCATAAAATCTCTTTAGTTTAGTTACCTTCAGTGTGTGTTTAGAGATACAGCACGGAAACAGGCCCTTCGGCCCACCGAGTCAGGGCCTGTGCCAAACACCAAACCGTGTACACGGCGGTTAGGGCGATATGGTGGCGGAGCTGCTGCCTTACAATGCCCAAGACCCGGGTTCGATACTGACTACAGGTGCCGCCTGTACGGAGTTTGCATGTTCATCCTGCGTGGATTTTCTCTGAGATCTTCAGTTTCCTTCCGCACTCTGAAGACATACAGGTTTGTAGGTTAATTGGCTTGGTATAAATACAAAATGTAAAATTGTCCCTAGTGTGTATAGGTTAGTGTTAGTATGTGGAAATATCTGGTCAGCGCGGACTCGGTGGGCTGAAGGGCCTGTTTCGCTCTGTATCTCTAAATTAAGCCAAATTAGCAGTAACCTACACACTAGGGATTATTTCCATTTTTTACCAAACCCAATTTACCTACAAATGTGGAGATCGCGGAGAAAGCGACATAGAGATAACGTACAAACTCCGTGCAGGCAGCACCCGTAGTGGTCAACTCCGGGTCTCTGGCGCTGTACGGCAACAACTCTGCCACTGAGCCACCGTGCCTCTTCTATCTAGGGGATTTGCTAGTCCATCTCATTCCATGTGCTTCTGTAGAGTTTCCACATGGTCAGGGTAGCTTTTGATAGTACAGCTTAAGAAACAGATCGAACCAACTTAAAACCCTTGCATTGTAACACTCCAAAGACGTGCAGGTAGGTATGTTGGTAAATTGGCTTGGTGTGTAAATTGGCCCTAGTGTGTGTAGTAGGATAGTGTTAATGTGTGGGGATCGCTGGTCAATGAGGACGATGGGCCGAGTGGCCTGTTTCCACCCTGTATCTCCAAACTAAACTAACCTATAAGCTGCAACTTACTCGTAATTGACAGGTAGGTGCAAAATAATTGGGAGCCTGACTTCAACTGAGAGCATTACATAAAAACCAAGAAGATAAGAAATAAGTAGCGGAGTTAGGGATAAGTCCTCTTGAGCTGTTCTGCCGTGCAATAAGTTCAAGCCTGATCCTGTGACATGTCCAGATTCATATATCTCTTGATTCCCCTCGAGTCCAAATATGTTAACTTTAACCTTCAATGTTAATTTGAATTAGTATTCAATAATGACCCATGAATTAGCAGCAGGACCAGGTCATTTGGCACCTCTGCCATTTAATAAGATAGGGCCTGATCTGATCTGATCCTCGGCTCACCATTCTTGTCTCCCTGCCAGATTTGCAATGTCTGTACTTTTAATCTCTCATTTTTCTTAAGATCTGGCTACCTCTGCCTTAAAAAAAACCCAAGGTTTTATTCCTGCAACCTTTTGAAGAACGAGAGATCGAAAGACTTACAACTCTGAGAAAAGAAATGTGGCCTCACATCTGTCTTAAAAGAGTAGTCCCTTATTTTTAGAAGATAGACACAAAATGCTGGAGTAACTCAGCAGGGACAGGCAGCATCTCTGGAGAGAAGCTTCCCTCCATCACAGGTAGCATCTTGCTTCTCTCCAGAGATGCTGCCTGCCCTGCTGAGGTAATCCAGCATTTTGTGTCTATTTTTGATTTAAACCAGCATCTGCAGTTCTTTCCTACAGCCCCCTGATTTTTCCTACTTCTAGACAGTCCTACAATATGAAGCATTCGTTCCAAATCCACTCTCTCAAGACACCTCCTTCTTCAAAACTTCATTGCATACAAACTTAGGCTGCCCAACTCTTCTTCATACTCTAAGTCAATCTGTTCACTCTGTCTAGTAATCCAGGATGTCTTCCCTGAGTTCTTTCCAATGTACTAACATCCTTCCTTAAATAAAGAGTCCTTCCCAGCTGTTATCAGGCAACTGAATCATCCTACCACAACCAGAGAGCTGTCCTGAACTACTATCTACCTCATTGGTGACCCTCGGACTATCTTTGATCGGACTTTACTAGGTTTACTTTGCACTAAACAGTGTTCCCTTATCATGTATCTACACACTGCAATTGGCTCGATTGTAATCGCGTATTGTCTTTCCGCTGACTGGTTAGCAGACAACAAAAGATTCCCACTGTACCTTGGTACACGTGACAATAAACTGCACTAACTAACAATATTGTGCGCAGTACTCAGCGTGGTCTCAGCAGCTTCGTACATAACTGCGGCACAAACCTCCCTGCTTTTAGGCCACAGGACAATGGAGCAAAAATAGGCCATTCAGCCCATTGAGTCTGCTCCGTCATTTGATCATGGCTGATCTATTTTTCCATTTTTGTAGGCACAAGAGACTCTAGCTGCTGGAAACCGATGGAGAAGAGTCATGACCCAAATGGTCAGTCCATATTCTTGTACAGATGCTGACTTCCTCCAGCAGTATGTTTTTGCTCCCTCCATTTGTATTCAACCCCCCTAGCAACAGCGATACCTGTTACCATTCTCAACGTTGCCCCATCTACATACCATTAGTCAAGCACCCAGGATGGCACAGTGACATAGCTAGTAGAGCTGCTGCCTCACAACTCCAGTAGACTCAGAATCAATCCCGACCCCAAGTGCTGTCTGTGTGGAGTTTGCTCGTTATCCCTGTGAGCATGTGTTTTTCCTTGAATTCCCAGATGAAAGGTTTGACCAAAATATCTCATTTAGTTTAGTTTAGTTTAGTTTAGTTTAGTTTAGTTTAGTTTAGTTTAGTTTAGTTTAGTTTAGTTTAGTTTAGTTTAGTTTAGTTTAGTTTAGAGACACAGTGCGGAAACGGGCCCTCCGGCTCACCGAGTCCATGCCGACCAGCGATCCCCACACATTAACACTACACGACACACACCGGGGACAATTTTACATTTATACCAAGCCAATTAACCTAAGTCGTGGGAGTAAGTCGTGGGAGTGTGGGAGGAAACCGAAGATCTCGGAGAAAGCCCACTTAGGTCATGGTGAGAATGTACAAACTGCGTGCAGACAGCACACGTGGTCAGGATCAAACCCGGGTCTCTGGCACTGTGTAAGGCAGTAGCTCTACCGCTAATGTTTCATTTACAAGTTGATGCTAGCAAAGACAGAGTGTATTATCCATTGCCTGTTGCCCCTGAGAAGGTGGTAGTGAGCCTTCATCTTGAACTGCAATAGTGCATCTTGTGAAAGAGCTTCCACCACGTGTGGGTGGTGGGAGTGTCAGTGTTTATATCCATCAGTGACGTGGGGTCAATGATATATTTCCAAGTCAGGTGTACGACCAGGAGGGGAACCTACCTGCATGTAGGGCTGTTCCCATGCATTGGCTGTCCTTGCCCATCTTTGTCATAGAAGTGTTCAAAAGGGAACTGCAGATGCTGGAATATGGAAGGTACACAAAATTGCTGGGGAAACTCAGCGGGTGCAGCAGCAGCTGCTGCACCCGCTGAGTTTCCCCAGCAATTTTGTGTACCTTTGTCATAGAAGTGATGGCTACAGGAACTACTAAGAGTGGGTGTCACAGTGGTGCAGTGGTAGAGCTACTGCCTGACAGTGTCATAGACCCGGGTTAGATCCTGACTACGGGTGCTGTCTGTACAGATTTTGTACATTCTCCCTGTGACCGAGTGGGTTCTCCAGCTGCAACGATTTCCTCCCACACTCCAAAGACGTATAGGTTTTTGTAGGTTAATAGGCATCAGTAAAATTGTAAATTGTCCCTAGTGTGTAGGATAGTGTTAGTGTGTGGGGTGATAGCTGGTCGACACGGACTCAATGGGCCGAAGGGCCTTTTTACATGCTGTATCCCTAAAGTCTAAGTGAGCAGTCCAGGCAAGTAACTGTAATGCATTTTGTGAACTTATTGGGAGAAATTATGAACAAAACGAAGAGAATTCTCTTCAATTAGAATCATCGGAGTCTCCAACCTGGAGAGGCGGAGACACTGAGATGTGGATCAGGAATCAAAAGGGAGGAAAATTACAATCATCAAGGAAGTGCCTCTGAGCAAGTGGTTGGAGCTGAGGACTGACAAGTCTCCAGATTCTGATGAACTTCATCCAGAGGATCATGAGATAGTTAGACACAAAATGCTGGAGTAACTCAGCAGGTCAGGCAGCATCTCTGGAGAAAAGGCATGGGTGACGTTTTAAGTCGAGACCCTTCATGGATCAGGTCTCGAACCGAAACGGGTCTCGACCCCAAACGTCACCTGCTCCTTTTCTCCTGCCTGACCCGCTGAGTTACGCCAGCATTCTGTGTCTACCTTCAGTGTAAACCAGCATCTGTAGTTCCTTCTTAGTTACACATCATGAGGTAGTTGATGCATCGGTTTAAAAAAAAAATTCAATTCCCTTTAATCCAGGGAAGGTTCTACAAGACTGGAAAATACCAGATGTAACTCTTTTATTCAGAAAGCTGGAAACTCCAGGCTTGTGGGCTTAACGTGTTATGGGGAAAATGCTCAAAGCTATCATTAAACACATAGCAATGCACTGAAAAAAACTCAAGGTAACTCAAGCAAAGTCAACATGGCTTTGTGAAAGGAAATTAATGTCAGACTAGTTTATTGGAGGTTTTTTTTTAAAAGATATAACATTTGCTTTGGATGCACCCTATTTAAATTTCCAGAAGGCATTTGATAAGATGCCACATCAAAGGATTGTGCAGGAAATAAAAGCTGGTGATGTAGGTTAAATGTTGAAGTGGATAGAAGACTGTCTGGTTTCACAGGAAATACAGAGTAGTTACAACTGGGGCCTGTTCTCGTCAACAAGGAGTATTGTGCAGTGCACTGCAGGAGCCGCAACTTTTCATAACGTATATTATTTATTTTGTCCGATAATCCAAAGGGATGGTCACTAAATTGATAGTTTAGCTTAGTTTAGAGATACAGCGTGGAAACAAGCCCTTCGGCCCAGAGATGCTGCCAGTCCCGCTGGGTTACTCCAGCATTTTGTGTCAATCTCGTGTAGAAGGAGCAGCTTTGTCGGCATGGGTAGGATGGGCCGAAGGGCCTGTTTCCATGTTGTATGATTCTATAGAGAGAGATGAGACTGGCAGATATGCTGGAAAGGTAGGTTGATGGTATGCTGAATGAAAAAGAGTGGCCTTGAGAGATGGGAAAACTGGGCATGTGGGAAGGGCCAGTGTTGTTTGGTCTGATGAGCTTCACCTTGTCCATTCTAGCCTGAAGTGTTAGTGTGCGGGGATCGCTGGTCGGTGCGGAATCTGTTGACTGAAAGGCCTGTTTCCACGCTGTATCTCCAAACTAAACAAATCTCACCAGGTCAGGCAGCATCTCGGGAGAAGATGATCTGAGTCCGAAAAGGGTCCCTAACTCGAACCATCACCTCAGCATGTTCTCCAGAGATGCTGCCTGACCTACTGAGTTAACCCAGTACCTTATGACTTTTTTTTAAAATATGATATGATTTACCCAGAGAGTATGTGAAATAAAGTATTTCACTGTACCTCGGTCCACATGGCAATACCTGCAGCCCAGCAGACTTACCTTGTGAATCCTAACAGCAGATCGTCGAGGTATAATACTTTACATTAGACAACAGCGCATCAGGTTATATAAATAGATTATAGCCGGATATTTATTCCACTTGTGACACAGGCTCTTGTCAGCAGCAGCTTTGTTGCTTGGGTTTGACAAGATTTCTTTAACCTCCGGATGAAACAATACTTTTGCTGGTTCCCAGTTAGCAGGCAAGTTCTTCCTGTCAATGCTTTCAATTGTTCACTATCTTCTAATTGGCAACATAAAGTGAGCCATTTTCCCCCCGTTTTCACAACAGCGGTTCCTACTTGCTCTGTTAATTGGAAGCTACATCACAGCACTATTAAGATCATTAAATTGCAGAAGAACATATCTTGCTCACTAACCCCCAGACTACCAATTCTATAAACTGTGCAATTTATTGCTTCAATCATTGGTTTATTCCCTAATGTTCCTGCTGTTAATGCTCTATCGCACACCGCCTCACGCTGCCCCGGCAAGGCCAGCAGCATAATCAAGGACGAGTCGCACCCCGGCCACTCCCTCTTCTCCCCTCTCCCATCAGGAAAGAGGTATAGAAAAGTGAAAACGCACACCTCCAGATTCAGGGTCAGTTTCTTCCCAGCTGTTAATCAGGTAACTGAACCATCCTACCAGCAACTAGAGAGCGGTCCTCAGCTACCATCTTCCTCATTGGAAACCCTCAGACTATCTTTGATCGGACTTTACTGGACCTTATCTTGCACTAAGCATTATTCACGATATTCACTTTATCATGCATCTGTACACTGTGGATGGCTCGATTGTAATCATGTATTGTCTTTCCGCTGACTGGTTAGCTCGCAACCTTTTCACTGTACCTGGGTACACGTGACAATAAACTAAACTCAAACCCCTTCCTGGCAGGTCCAATAATCCACCCTTGCCCAGTACGTCCAAACCCACCCAGACCTCTGCCCCAGAGTGAGTACTTTGTTCAATGCAGCTCATGGTCCAGGCACACTGCACCCACCTCCTGCACTCACTCCTGGAATCCCGCACACTTCCCACATTCCTGCACTCATTCCCAGACTCTTTAATTCTCCCGGAATCCAGCACTGTTCCCAGAATCACACTCCCAATCCAGAATCTTGCATTCATCTTCAGACTAGGAGAATTATCCCTTTCTCCATCAACCATTCCCACACGACCCCTCCCCCAGCTATTCCTGTACTACCCCCCCCATTCCTTTACTCTCTCTGTCTCTCTCACTCTCTCTCTCTCTCTCTCTCTCACTCTCTGTATGTCTGTCTATCTATGTGTGTGTGTGTCTCTCTCTCTCTGTCTGTCTGTCTTTCCCTCTCTCCCATTCTCTCTCTCCCGCCCTCTCTGTCGCCCTCACCCTCACTCTCTACCCCCCTCTCTTCTCTCTCTCTCCCTCTCTCCCTCTCTCCCATTCTCTATCCCTCCCCCTCTCTCCTCTCTCTCTCTCTCTCTCTCTCCCCCTCCCCCTCTCTCCCCCTCTCTCTCCTTCCCCCTCTCTTTCTCCCTCTCTCCCTCCATCCACCTCTCTCTCTCTCTCTCTCTCTATTACCACACACACTCTCCATTCACCCAAAGCCCCAATGACCCCAACAACCCAGCTATCTAGCACACCAATATCCTCCACCCACTGCCCTGTGATGCCTCGCCCTCGCCCTCGCCCTCGCCCTCGCCCTCGCCCTCGCCCTCGCCCTCGCCCTCGCCCTCGCCCTCGCCCTCGCCCTCGCCCTCGCCCTCGCCCTCGCCCTCGCCCTCGCCCTCGCCCTCGCCCTCGCCCTCGCCCTCGCCCTCGCCCTCGCCCTCGCCCTCGCCCTCGCCCTCGCCCTCGCCCTCGCCCTCGCCCTCGCCCTCACCCTCGCCCTGCTGTAGCCCGTCTTCACTAGCATTCGAGGGGGAAGTCCCACAGTCGCTTCAGAAATCTACAGATGGGATATTTGACACGTTTGCACCACGGGGGATGTAGCGGCTAATTTAGAAAGCTGAACACTACACCCATCCGTTGCCCCCAACGCTAGACCCCAACCTGCCCTCTCCTTACCCGCACCCCCCCCCCCCGCCCCAAGTGCTCTTCTGTCATAGATGAGCACTCTGGTTGGCAATTCCAGCGGGACCTCCTCAGTGATTATATATTTTACTCACACTCACATTAATTAATAATAAGTGAATACTGTGATAATTACAGGGCTATATCTCACAACGCGATACAATCTCTATCCGCGGGGTGAACCCACGATATCTAAGGCCGGGAAGAACTGCACATCAGCTTGGTTTAGACTGGGATTCCCCTCTGTCCTTATAGTTGGTGATCCTCATACCGTCCGTGTAACATTGTGTTGAGGCACGGCCACGCCCACGGTTAGCTTGCCTGACAACGTTGTGAGTCGCACTCAATGGGCAGCCTTTAAGGAAGAGATGGTTCATGTACAGTCAAGGAGTAAAGTAAAATTCACAAGTAAATCAGGAGTTGACAAGAAAGGCGCCGAGTGAGATGAAGCACAAAGAGACTCGTGCATAGCAAGTATTGGTTGCATGTACCAGGGAGAATAAGGCTGATCGCAAAAGAGGCAGAAAGAATGAATATCAAAATGAGAAGCAATGAGGGGCCGGCAGAGCGGACCCGGGTTCGATCCTGACTAGGGGTGCTGTCTGTATGGAGTTTGTACGTTCTCCCCGTGACCGCGTGGGTTTTCTCCGGGTGCTCTGGTTTCCTCCCACACTCCGAAGACGTACAGGTTTGTAGGTTAATTGGCTTCAGTAAAAATTGAAATTTATCCCTAGTGTGTTGGATAGTGCTGATGTATGGCGTGACTCGGTCCCCTTGTTATCGCGCTGTATCTCTAAATTCCAAAGAGAGGATATGTGAAAAGATGGGCTGCCACTGCAAATGGAAATTCAAACGTGTTCTCTGGGCACATAAACAGTGAAAGGATAGTATAGGTGGACTGGGATCCACTAAGGACCGAAATGGAAATGTGTGCATTGATGCTGAGGCACTGTTAAGATACTAAATGAGTATTTATCATCTCTTAGTAATATATCTAAGTAATAGTGAAGGAGAAGATAGTTGAAGCCACTCGAAAGGTTAAGAATGATAGCCCAGAGCAATTAGAAATATTGGCTGAACTTGAAAGTAAACAAGTCACCAGCACTCGATGGGACATTTCATAGAATTCCCCAAGGAAGTTTGGGAAGAATTTGTTGGACAATTATCCATAATCTTCCAATGTTACAGGGTGATGATGACAGGAGTCTGGAGAGTGTAAATGTCACTCACTAATTTATTCAATAAAATGAATCAGGATAAACCCGACAACAACAGGTCACTCCGTTTAACCTCGATGGTGGGGAAGCTAGAAGCATTGATCTGTGGAGGCAAAGGGATGGTTGATGTTCCAGTTCAATTCCCTGTAGAAGAACTGATGCAGGATCTCGTCCTTTAATGTCGACTGTCCCTTTCCCTCGACAGATGCTGCCTGATCCGCTGAGTTCTTCCAACACCTTATCTTTAGCTACAGATTCCGAATATTGTGTTTCCAGGAATTAATAGTCACTTGGAGGAATATCAATTGAGGCAAATCAGCTGACAGTTTTTATGGTCAATTCATGGATCTTATAGAAACATATAAAATTCTTACGGGATTGGACAGGCTAGATGCAGGGGAAATGTTCCTGATGTTGGGGGAGTCCAGAACCAGGTATCACAGTGTAAGACTAAGTAAGTAAGTAAGTAAGTAAGTTTATTGGTCAAGTATTCACATACAAGGAATTTGCCTTGGTGCTCCGCCCACAAATAACAACATGACATACTGTGACAGTTACGAATGACTCAGAAAACACTAAACATTAATAATAATAATAATAAAACATTAATGATAAAACACCATTGATCAAGCATGTGAACCAACAAAATACCAGATCAAAGGGAGGCTACAGATTTTTGGCTGTTGAGTAGAGCAACTACTCGTGGATAAAAACTGTTTTTATGTCTGGCTGTGGCAGCTTTGACAATCCGGAGTCGCCTTCCAGAGGGAAGTGATTCAAAGAGTTTGTGGCCAGGGTGAGAGGGGTCAGAGATGATCTTGCCCGCTCGCTTCCTGGCCCTTGCAGTGTACAGTTCATCAATGGAAGGAAGGTTGCAGCCAATAACCTTCTCTGCTGATCGGACGATTTGCTGAAGCCTCCAGGTGTCGTGCTTGGTGGCTGAGCCAAACCAGACCACGATGGAGAAGGTGAGAACAGACTCTACGATGGCTGTGTAGAATTGGACCATCATTGCCTGTGGTAGATTGTGCTTCCTCAGCTGCCGTAGGAAGGGGTAGGCCATTTACGGCTGAGATGAAGAAAAACCTTTTCACCCAGACAGTTGTGAATCTGTGGAATTCTCTGCCACAGAAAGCAGTGGAGGCTAATTCACTGGAAGTTTTCAAGAGAGAATTAGATATAGATCTTGGGGCTAACAATCAAGAGATATGGGGAAAAAGCAGGAACTGGATACTAACTTTGGATGATCAGCCTTGATCATATTGAATGGAGGTGCTGGCTCGAAGGGCCGAATGGCCTACTGCTGCACCTATTTACTTAGTTTCTACGTTTATTTAACCTGTTAGAAACCTGATAAGTGCTGACTGCAAATGAGGTGGAGGTAGGTTTCACTGTGGCATTCAGAATGTAATTAGATAAATGAATATATGGTGGAGAAAGATTTGCTAGTGGACAGAGAAAGGGCAGTAGGTAGAATGAGTGAGTAGCTCTGGCAGAGAGCTAGCATGGATGTTAAGGACTGAATGGCCTTTCTGTCCTGATCTGATCATTCTCTGATCTCACGATTCTCAGATTCTATATTGGGTACCAAAAGCACAGTACCAATGAATATTTTGATTCACTCCCATCATCTGGGATTCAATTGTTCAAATCGTTTCCATTCAGTCCCACAGAACAGCATGTGGGGCCGCATTTAGAGTATTGTGTTCAGTTTTGGGCACCATGTTACAGGAACTATGTTGTCAAGTTGGAAAGAGTACAGAGAAGATTTACGATGATGCTGCCAGGACTCGAGGGTCTGAGCTGTTGGGGGAGAGGTTGTGCAGGCTTGGAATCTATTACTTTGAACGCAGGAAGATGATGGGTGATCTTATAGAGGTGTATGAAATCATAAGAGGAATAGATCAGATAGACACACAGAATCTCTTGCTCAGAGTGGGGGGATCGAGAACCAGAAGACATAGGTGTAAGGTGAAAGGGGGAAGGGTTTAATAGGAATCTGAGGGGTAACTTTTTCACACAAAAGGTGGTGGGTGTATGGAACGAGCTGCCAGAGGAAGTACTTGAGACAATTGTAACATTAAAGAAACAATTAAACAGGTACATGGATAGGACAGGTTTGGAGGGGTATGGGCCAAATGCAGGAAGGTAGATGGACATGTTGGGCGGTGTTGGCGAGTTGGGCCAGAGGACCTGTTTCCAAACTCAATTACTCTATGACTCTATCCCGCTGGACGAAATGCATTCCCAAGCAATAGGTTGCATATTGCAACATCCTACATTGTTTCCACCTGCTCTACAGCTTCTCTATGGGCCCAACTTTCCCCATTTCACTTCCAATATAAAATATTCCAATGGGCCACCAATTATCTCATTCACTTCCATTTCGCAGAATCTTCATAAGTTCGTGTACATAAGTGTTAGCAGAATTAGGCTATTCGGCCCATCAAGTATATTCTGCCATTCAATCATGGCAAATCTATCTTTCCCCTCTCAACCTCATTCTCCTGCCTTCGCCCCATAAACCCTGACGTCCTTACCAATGAAGAATCTATCAATGGTACACAAAAATGCTGGAGAAACTCAGCGGGTGCAGCAGCATCTATGGAGCGAAGGAGATAGGCAACGTTTCGTCCCGAAACGTTGCCCATCTCCTTCGCTCCATAGATGCTGCTGCACCCGCTGAGTTTCTCCAGCATTTTTGTGTACCTTCGATTTTCCAGCATCCGCAGTTCCTTCTTAAACACAAGAATCTATCAATCTCTGCCTTAACTTGACCTGGCCTCCACAGGTCAAGTGACAATGAATTCCACAGATTCACCTCCCTCTGACTGAAGAAATTCCTCCTCTTGTCCTTCTTAAAGGTACGTCCTTTTATTCTGAGGCTATGGCCTCTGGTCCTAGACTCCCCACACTAGTGGAAATATCCTCCCCACATCCACTCTATCCATGCCTTTCACTATTCAGTAAATTTCAATGAGGTCCCCACTCACTCATCCTTCAGCAAGTACAGGCCCAGTGCCGTCAAGCACTCATCGTGTGTTAATCCGATCGTTCCTGGGACTTCATGGAAGAAACTTCACCCAGTCATTCATATTAGACAGAATTTCAATGGATCAAGCCTCTTCCCATTTGTCCTCATTAAAAAATCCATATGGATCATAAATACCACATTCTCACTCCCACGGTAAGGAATCAGGATTCATCACAACACTTCTTGTTGGACCCCAAATGGAGAGGTTTAGCCAACCATCATTAAATCTTATTTCACGGTTTAACATGCATTTGTTATATGTTTGACTATGAACATGGATTATGCCACTTAGGAATGTAATGAGAAAGACAGGTGCATTAAAGTCTTTGTGTGTGGGCATAACACTGTCCACACACTGTAAGCAATCCTCAAAATAGAAACAATTAAATCAAAAAATGCTGATTAAATATTCTCTCTTATCAGGATTTTGAGATCTGTGCACCATCTATTTTGAGCACAGTTGCAGAGTGAAGATTGAGCCAATAGATTCACAGCTTTCATATAAAAGCTTACTACATTGCACCATTTCTATTTTATTCATTAATTGTATTAATATTAGATAGGCAGTGTGGGCAGATGCACTCGTTGTAGCTAGTTTAGACATATTTGATCCGAATTCTCAACTTCTGTGTTAACGTTGAGTTATGTTTAATCCGAATTTAAGGCGATCCACAGTAAACTTGGATATCCTTGGATGAGCTGGTCTCTGTGTGTCAGCTTTATTTTAATTGGGAAGCAGAGAGAACATCTCCTCTGGCAACAGAACATTCCCAGAATTTCTTATTTCCGGGCTGGGAGCCTGGCACACCATGCGATGTACACCACACACCCCTGATGTTCCTTCTGTTGCAAAGCCTAGCAGTATATAATTCAACAACTCCATGTGCAATGCACTTCTCAGAACGGGACCTATAACATGTATCTAAAGTCATGGAGTCATTCCACATGGAACCAGGCCCTTTTGCTCAATTTAGGGTCATTCAGCATGGAAGCAGGCCCTTTGGCCCAACTTGTTCATGCCAACCAAGATGTCCCAGCTACGCTAGTCCCACCTGCCTGCGTTTGGCCCATGTCCCTCTAAACCTTTCCTATCCATCTACCTGTCCAAATGTCCTTTAAATGTTGTAATAGCACCTCCCTCAACTACCTCCCCTGGCGGCTGGTTCCATATACCCACCACCCTCTGTGTGTAAAAGTTGCCACTCAGATCCCTATTAAACCTCCGCCATGGGTGACATGTAATCCTGTGCTACCCGCTCCATGGTCAGATAGTCGGCGACTAAACCGTCTCCCCCACCTGGTTTGCCAGGTGACAAGGGGGCTGTGGACCTCTAGCAGGACCAAAAACAAGACCTGTCAAAGGGCGGATGAGTTTCTAGCGAGCCAACGGCCATCCACACTTCAGTAGAAGTTGCGATCACTGTCGTACGTAGCATTGTAAGGCACCGTGATGTTTTCAACGATGATGATGAGGATGATCTTTTATGCACCTCTATAAGATCACGCCTCATCCTCCTGTGGCCAAGCGATAACGTCCCAGACTGCCCAAACTCCCCCTAGAGCCCAGGTCCTCAAGTCTTGGCAACATCCTTGTAAGTCTTCTCTGCATTCTTTCCAGTGCAACAATATCCTACCTATAGAAGCATAAGCAAAACTGAACACAATATTCCAAATGTGGCCTCAAATCTTATCAAAGCACGAGATTTTTAATAATGATATTCAGGAACAGAGGGTGTTCCATAACCCACAAATATGGTAATTCTGTCAAAGAAATAAGAAAGAAATGGACACGTTACATAACAATTGAATTGGCATTGCCTGCACAGGAAGAGAAAACTAACATTAAATCAGTGACTGCATCTTGCCAAAATTAAAATTGAGCAAAATGGAAAAATAAATAGTGCCAATGACAGACAACCCCTCAGGGCCAGATATATATAGTAAGTTACTTACCGGGTAGTTAGTTTAGTTTATTGTCACATGTGGAAGAGCAAGGGAAGAACTTGAACTATATTTCGCCTTCCACCACAGTGAGGAGTGTGTAGGAGTCACTGCGGTGGATGTTCAATGTTAAAAGGTTTTTGATTGTTTTGTCTCCAAGATGGCTGCCGGAAGGGAGAGTGAACGCTGGCACGTTAAGCTGCCGCAACTCTCTCTTTGAATTGGGTGCTGTTGATGTCCCTACTATTTTGTTTTGCTTTTTGTTTTATTCTGCTTATATGTTTTGTAATCTGCTTATTACATTTTGTAAGGCGTCCTTGAGAGTCTTTGAAAGGCACCCATAAGTATAATGTTAATAATAATAACAATACGTACCGAGCTACAGTGAAGAGCTTTTGTTGCGTGCTAACCAGTCAGCGGAAAGACGATACATGATTACAATCGTGCCATCAACAGCGTACAGATACAGGATAATGGGAATAATATGAATAACATTTAGCGCAAGCTAAAGTCCAGTGTAGTCCGATCAAAGATAGTCCAAGGGACTCCAATGAGGTAGGTAGTAGCTCAGGACTGCTTCCTAGTTGTTGGTAGAATGGTTCAGTTGCCTGATAACTGCTGGGAAGAAACTGTCCCTGAATCTGGAGGTGGGCATTTGTACACCTTTATACATTTTGCCCGATTGGAGTGTGGAGAAGAGGGAGTGGCCGGGGTGCGACTCGTCCCCGATTTTGCTGCTGACCTTGCCGAGGCAACGTGAGGTGTAAATGGAGTCAATGGAAGGGAGGTTGGTTTGTCTGATGGTCGGGCCTGTGTCCATAAATCTCTGGATTTTGAAAAAGTAAGTAAAAACATTGAAATAATATTTATGACTTCTCTAAAGTTCCTTCTATTGGGGAACCATTCCTCTAGGTTGGGAAATTGCCTTGTCACTCCACTGCTTCAGAATGTGGAGAGAAAAGAAAACCGAGGAATGAAAGATTGGTTAACCCAGCATCTGTTGTCATGAAATTACCAGAGCCTATGATTAATGGTGGAAAAATTGAACGGCTTAAAAGACTTAGTTGAACAGTGCAAGCTAGTGTGGATTTATAAAGACTGTTCAACTGTATTGATGTTTTTTTGAGGAGAATGACTAAAAAACTGGGCAGGAGAATGTCTATGATTGTTATAGATTTCCAATGGTCATTTATAGAACGTGGAACAGTGCAACACAATAACAGAGCCTTCAGTCCACAATGTGTGTGCCGGTCATAATGCCAAAACTATCTCTTATCTGCCTGCATATAATCCGAATCCCGACATTAACTGCCTATCTAAATGTTTCTTAAAAGCCACTATCGTATCTGGCTCGACCACCACCCAAAGCAGCATAATCCAGGCACTCACCACCCTCTGTGCAAAAACACAACCCATTACAAATCCTGGGTAAAAGACTGTGCATTCACCCGATCTATTCCCCTCATGATTGTATACGCCTCTATAAGATTGCCCCTCAGCCTCTTGCTCTCCAAGGAATAAAGTCCAAGCCTGTCCAACCTCTCCCTATAGCTCAGGCCCTCAAGTCTTGGCAACGCTGTCCTAAATCCTCGCTGCACTTACTGTGTGCGTAGAGGGGAGATGAGGTCAGGTACAGTATGCGGTAGTGCATGAGGAGTGAAATCTATAAAGCAGTTTGCAGAGTGTGCTGCTGTATGAAACTCCTCTCAAGCCACCTGGGTCTACACTCCCGTAAATGTTGGAATAGGAATATAGGAAGTTAGGGGATGTCCTTTAGCTCCTGAGACCATTTTCATCCATTCATTGCAATAAGGAACACAGATTGAACTCTGCAAACACCTACCCTTTCTCCACATTCCTCAATAGTTTTGGCCAAAATGAATCAGTTTCATAAGTGATAGGAGCAGAATTAGACTATTCGGCCCATCAAGTCTACTCCGTCATGGCTAATCTATCTCTCCCTCTTAACCCCATTCTCCTGCCTTCTCATGTTATTTGGCTGAACATCTGAAAGGTTTGGGTTCTATGTTTTATACAATGTCCCCTTGTCCAGTACATTCTAACCACCAGTTTCAATTTAAATAATAATAAGTGGCCAGGCGTGTAGTTCCAGCTATGGACGCAAGCTTATGTTCAGTTTAGGTTAGAGACATGGTGCGAAAACATGCCCTTGGTTATTGTGCGCCGGCCAGCGATCCCCGCACAATAACCTTATCCTAATCACACTCGGGACAATTTACAATTATACCAAACCAATTAACCTACAAACCTGCATGTCTTTGGAGTGTGGGAGGAAACCAGAGCGCCCGGATGAAAACCCACACAGGTCTTGGGGAGAACGTATAAACTCTTTACAGACAGCACCCAATAGGCAGGATCTAATAGTCCATGTCTCTGGCGCTGTAAGGCAGCAACTCCACCACCCCTTTGGTTCTATCATTTTCTGCATGTTATTTGGCTGAAAATCTGAAAGGTTTGTGTTCTAATTTTTAGACTATATCCCCTTGTTCTGGATATTCTAACCACCAGTATTCAATTCCCCCAGTCCCCTATCTATTCCCATTGGTGAATGGTTCACCTTAGTTTCCTTAAGCCCCTGTCCCGCTTAGGAAACCTGAACGGAAACCCCTGGAGACTTTGCGCCCAACCCGAGGTTTCCGTGCGGTTCCCGGAGGTTCCCGGAGGTTTTTGTCAGTCTCCCTACCTGCTTCCACTACCTGCAACCACCTCCGGGAACTGCACAGAAACCTTGCGTGGGGCGCAAAGTCTCCAGAGGTTTCCATTCAGGTTTCCTAAGTGGGACAGGGGCATTAGTCTCCCCACGTAATTTAACCATTGGTATCCAAGGACTATTCCGCTAAATCTGTGCTGCCCCCTCTCTCCCAGCTTAGGCATCCATCCTCAGGTTCACTGCCCACAGATTCTCAGATGGTCCATGCAGTCTCTAATCGGGTTCCAGCAGTTGTTGAACAGCTTATGCTTCACACACTCCCACCCACTGCACACAAGGGCTAATATTCCGTTACATATTTGGTAAATATTCATACCACATGGAACCCAAAGCATCTTTAATTCTCCTAAACATTTTATAGAGATAAAGCTTTGAAACAGGCCCTTCGGCTCACTGAGTCCGCGCTGACCAGCGACCCCCACACACTGACACTATCCTACACACACTAGAGACAATTTACAATTGTACCAAGTTAATTAACCTACAAACCTGTACATCTTTGGTGTGTGGCACCCGGAGAAACCCCACGCGGTCACGGGAGAACTTACAAACTCCATACAGACAACACCCTTAGTCAGGTTCGAACCCGATTATCAAACATGAGCAATAACCAGTCAAGGGCATTTAGTCAATGTGTGTCAAACAAATGAGCAATAGTTGAGTATTAGTTAAAGAGGGGAGAAGACTGGATATTTTTTTAACAAAATGTGAACAGGCTTAGTGGGACAACGGGCCAGTTTCCATGCTGTATCTTTCAATCCATCAATCAATATGGCAGAATTAGGGGAATAGAAATTTAGGAACATAGAAACATAGAAAATAGGTGCAGGAGTAGGAAATTCGGCCCTTCAAGCCTGCACCGCCATTCAATATAATCATGGTTGATCATCCAAAATCAGTACCCTGTTCCTGCTTTCAACATCATATCCCTTGATTCCGTTAGCCCTAAGAGATATATATAACTCTCTCTTGAATACATCATACAGTTGCCCAATTGAGAGTTCAAATATTAATGTAATGAGTGCATTATGTGTGTTCTGGACAGAAATGTCATCTGATGAAGTTTCCTAAGCGTTAATAATCTGAGAATCTTGAGCAACATCTCTCTGCCACAGAAGGTAGTTGAGGCCAGTTCATTGGCTATATTTAAGAGGGAGTTAGATGTGGCCCTTGTGGCTAAAGGGATCAGGGGGTATGGAGAGAAGGCAGGTACAGGATACTGAGTTGGATGATCAGCCATGACCATATTGAATGACGGTGCAGGCTCAAAGGGCCGAATGGCCTACTCCTGCACCTATTTTCTATGAATCTATGAAAACAAAGTTCATTAAGTGGGAGTACTAATTGGGATTCACTGAGGAGGGGGAGGATTAACCAAATGAGAAGTGTTTGGGTGGCGTCAATAGCTTTCATCAAATGAGAATATCAGAGGTGTTAATTAACTGTAATTATGAACGAGGCATTAACTGAGCAGGAGATGTGACATTAGTGCGGTAAAGGGTGATGAACCATGAGCAGCAACCAGAGGTGAGGCATGAACTACACCAAAGAACTCACACAGAATTCAGTTCAGTTTAGTTTAGAGATACAGCGTGGAAACAGACCCTTCGACCTACCGAGTCCACACCGACAGCGATCCCCGCACATTAACTCCACCCTACACACATTAGGGACAATTTCCACATATACCACTTATTTTACCACAAAATTCCACTATTTGAAGACGTGAGGAAAAAGGATGAAGGCAGAGGCAAAGCTGTAGATGTTGTGTACATGGACTTTAGTGTGGCGTTCAACAAGGTGCCGTATGGTAGGCTGCTCTGGAAGGTTAGATCTCATGGAATCCAAGGAGAGATAGCTGAATGGATAGCAAATTGGCTCCATGGAAGGAAGCAGAGGGTGATGGTGGAAGGTTGCTTCTCGGATTGGAGGCTGTGACTAGTGGTGTCGGGTTTGGTGCTGGGCCCGTTACTGTTTGTCATCTACATCAATGATTTGGATGGGAGCATACTGGGCAAGATTAGCAAGTTAGCAAGTTTGCTAATGAGTACAAGTGCATGGTTTCATGAAGGTCTAGTTGCAGGTAAATAAGATGGTCAAAAAGACTTTTGGCATTTTGACCTTCATCAGACAGAGTATTGAGTATAGAAGTTGGGAGGTCATGTTGCACTTGTATAAGACATTGGTGAGACCGCATTCAGAATATTGTGTTCAGTTCTGGGCACCATGTTATAGGAAAGATATTGTCAAGCTTGAAAGGATTTACGAGGATGTTGGCAGGACTAGAGGGTGTAAGCTATAGGGCGAGGTTGAGTAGGCTGGGTCTCTATACCATGGAGCATAGGAGAATGAGGGGAGATCTTATAGAGGTATACAAAATCATGAGAGGAATAGATCGGGTAGATGCACAGTCTTTTGCCCAGAGTAGGGGAATTGAGGACCAGAGGACATAGGTTCAGGGTGAAGGGGAAAAGATTTAATAGGAATCCGAGGGGTAACTTTTTCACACAGAGGGTGGTGGGTGTATGTAACAACCTGCCAGAGGAGGTAGTTGAGGCTGGGACTATCCCCTAGTTTAAGAAACAGTTGGATAGGTACATGGATAGGACAGGTTTGGAGGGTTAAGGGGCTGTCCCACTGCGGCGACCTAAATGGCGAGTTTAGAAAAGTTTAGGAGAGTTATGTTGAAGACCTCCATCGATTATGTAGAAGACCTCCTTCGACTATGTTGAAGGCTAGCTTCAGGAAAATTAGACATCGAATCGTGGAGAGTGAAGACGACCTCCTTCGATCTCCTTCGACCTCCCTTCGACTATGTTGAAGATTATCTACGACTACCTTCGACTACCCTCGATTACCTATGAATAACATGCCGACCTACTACAACCTTTAACTTCGACTAAACCTACGAGTAAAAAAAATATCGATTTTTTTTCCCATGGCGACCTTTTTTTACTGGCGGGCATTTTTCAACGTTGAAAAATACGCCGCGACCTAGCTGAGGCCTCGAGTACACGGGGACTACTCTCGAGCATGAAGGAGAGTTACAAAGACCTCATAGGACCTCGTGTCCACCGTGCTGCGAGTATGAGTCGAGGGCAAACTCTTCTGAACTCGCGGATTAGGTCCCCGCAGTGGGACAGCCCCATTATGGACCAAGTGCAGGCAAGTGGGACTAGGATAGCTTGGACATTGTTGGCCGGTTTGGGCGAATTGAGCCTGTTTCCACACTGTATTACTGCATGACTATGACTAATGTACAAACTCTGTACAGACAGCACAGGGATCGAACCCGGGTCTCCGGAGCTTCAAGTGCTGTAAGGCAGCAACTCTACCGTTGCGCCACCATGCCGATGTAATTGCTGTGTTTGTTGGCAAATGCCTTCAGCAGTTGTCCCAGTGCCAGTGCCATGTGCCATGTGCCAGGTGCTGTTGAATCTTCACCGTGCGTATACCTTGTGTACTTTAAGATGGGTACGGATGATTTAAGTGCAGCATGCATCTGATAATTAATTGCCTTGCAAAGTCTATCGTGATCATTTTAGGTGGCCTTGCCAGGAGGCTTTTTTACATCAGTTCCAGACTTTTACAATGCTAATCCAGCCTTTGAATAAATACCTAGTGACCGGTAGCTTAAGGTTTAAAAGTGAAAGCAAAATAATCCTTCATGTTGTGACATGTCCAAACACTCCTGAGTGCGTCACGGGCCCCACAAGGCATTATTGCAATCTCATCGCCAATTAAAGTAATCACCTCCCTGATGCTTTCTTCATATTTTCTGATGTTCCTTCGTCTTATCTGCACGTTTACCCTACTCCCTGTCAGGTGCTACACAGGGCTTGGTGGGTGTGAGTCAGAAGGCTGTGAGTTCAAATGTCCCTTCAGATACCTGAGTTTAAAGTCTCAAATGTCACAGCGCTCCTGGATGAGCAAATTAAAACCCGAGCCAAATTTCTTCTTGAGGGTGGGCAATGCAGTGAAGAGACCATTGCCTCATCAGACCTGAAGAATTTCTACCTTACAGCGCCAGAGACCCGGGTTCAATCCTGATCACGGGTGCTGTCTGTATGGAGTATGTATGTTTCCTCCCACACTCCTTAGACATACAGGTTTGTAGGTTAATTGGCTTGGACCTAATTGTGTGTGGGGTGGATAGTGTATGGGGGATCGCTGGTCGGTGCGGACTCGGTGCCCCGAAGGGCCTGTTTCCGTGCTGTGTCTCTAAACAAAACACAAAACAGTAAACCAGGGTTTAAAAAAGCACCAACACTAAATCAGAGCCCCGACATAAATTCATAGCCCTAAGATAGACACAAAGTGCTGAAGTAATTCAGCGGATCAGGCGGCGTGTTTGGAGAAAAAGGATGGCTGACGTTTCGGGTCGGGTCACTTCCTCGGTCTAAGGTCTCGACCCGAAATAACACCCATCCTTGTTCTCCAGAGATGCTGCCTGACCCGCTGAGTCACTCCAGCACTTTGTCTCTAAACCGGCATCTGCAGTTCTTTGTTTATTACACTTGTTTGCGCTAATACCAGTTGTGGATTTCGCAGCATCAGCTGAAAAGCAAACATTGCTGACTCTGGACATCTGAGTATATAATCAGCAAATGCTGGAATTACTCAGCAGGCCAGGCGGCATCTGTTGACAGGGAGACAGTCAATATTTCAGGTCGGAACTGGAAAGCGTTAATGCCCCTGTCCCACTTAGGAAACCTGAACGGAAACCTCTGGAGACTTTGCGCCCCACCCAAGGTTTCCGTGCGGTTCCCGGAGGTTTTTGTCAGTCTCCCTACGTGTTTCCACTATCTGCAACCTCCGGCAACCACCTGCAACCTCCGGGAACCGCACGGAAACCTTGGGTGGGGCACAAAGTCTCCAGAGGTTTCCATTCAGGTTTCCTAAGTGGGACAGGGGCAAACAAATCAAACGTGTTTAAAGTTGCAAAGAATGGAGTTGATGGAGGGGGGAGGGGGGAGGAATATTTATGATAGAACAGAGACCATAAGATCTTTGACAGAGACCAAGCGAGACTGAGTGACACGTGGTAGCAGGACCTGCTGTGCTGAGAGTGGTGAAGGTTCGTTGCTCACCACGTGTGGGTCGGTGGAGATGCGCACAAAAAGGGACACGTAGGCAAAGAGAAGAAGCTGTCCATTTGTGATAGAGCAGGAAAAACTAATAACTGAAATTATCGTGGTTAGAGTAGGTTGCAGAATTAAATGGTTCTCAATAGTTCCATTGTTCTTTATTGCCACGTATATGCGCAACACAGTCAAATTCTTTTGCGTTAACGAACAAACGACCTGTCGCCATGTTTCGGCGCCGTTTACAAAGAAAAAGTCCAAAGTCTGTCCACATGCGGTAGATATTGGCGCGCCCAGTGAAAAGGTAATAAAAACCACAAGGTGGCATCTTCGGACAGAATGGAGGCGTTGTACAAAGTGGTCACCCATCTGCATTTGGTTTCTCCATCGTGGACGAGATAACATCACTCTGACAGTGTAGCGCTCCCTCAATACTGCCTCTGACGGTGAGAGGGCAGAGATTTAATAGGCAACTTTCTCAACTGGACAACAGTCTATAGCTGAATTCAGCTTAATGAGGAAGCTATAGCAGCAGACATAATTATGACTTTTAAATGACATTTGGACAAGTCTATGAAATATAGGCACAAAATGCTGGAGTAACTCAGCGGGTCAGGCAGCATCTATGGAGAGAAGGAATGGGTGACGTTTTGGGTCGTGACCCTTGTTCAGACCGGGAGTCAGGGGAGAGGGAGTCCAGAGATAAGGAAGGGTAAGTTGTGAAAACGACAGATCAAAGCAGATGATAAGGATGTGTAAAATGTTTTATACAATCAGTAATATTTAATCAGGACAGTAGAACTAGGAGACAGGATTGGGGAGGGACGGATAGGATGTGTTTAGACTGATATGGGCAAATGTAGGCAAATGGGACTAATCAACTTTGCCAACGTGGCCAGCATGGGCAAAGTGGGCCAAAAGGCCTGTTTTTGTGGTGCACAGTTCTGTGACTATGACTCTCCTCCGCAATAGTGCCCCACCACAATGCAACACTTCTGTCTGGATTTCCCTCTCTCAAGCATTGCGGTTCTGGTAATTGAACTCACAAGAACATGTGTATCAAGGAGCTACAGGAGCCTTGGCAACAGATGCCTTTGGAAGCCTGTCGTTGTGGCGCATTTTTCTCTGTGTAAAGTGTGCTCTCCGAGAGTGTGCTGCCATTACTGTGGCGTCCTCATCACTGGGGCCTGGAAGAACAGTTGGCTCCCTTCAGCGCTCCTTCATCTTGCTGGTTGATGTCTTCTTCCCCAGTCATTGATGAGCGGTTTAGAAAGAGTGCTGACATCTCATTAACTCCATCGGAGACAGCTCTGTCACTTTGGCTGCCGCTCTCTCACCTAGAACAAATCTCCTCCTGCACACACGCTCCTAAATCACCATTCACTCAGCAGATAGCAGTTAATTGTTCTGTATCAAAACAGAAAGGAAAGACATGAAAACTCAACAGCACTGGTACAGGGGGATGACGAAGGACAAGAGCATGTGGCAACCTCGGCTTAGGATCACGATCCTGCCCTCGCACTGAGACACCTTGGGCTTGCAGTTATGTTTGCTTGCAATGTCATGCACACACACACACACACTCTCTCTCTCTCACACACTCACACACACACACACACACACACACACACACACACACACACACACACACTCAAACATGCACTCACACTTACACACACTCATATACACAAACACTCTTTATACAGTAAATCACACACACACATGCGCACACACACAATCATATACACACACAGCCACATACACAGAAAGACACACACATTCACACACACATTATCTCACTCATACACTCAGCTATCCCACTCCACACACTCATACACACTGCACACTCACAGACACACACATACTGTGTGCATGGCTGTTAGAAACACATTTGTATACATGCATGTTTGAAAGTTGGTGTTGGAAACAGGTTCAGTGTAACCCTTAATGGAAATTTTCACACACAATTGAAGAAGAAAAGCTTTGCGGGGATAGGAGAAAGAGGAGGAACCTTAATTAAATAGGTTTTCCAAAGAACTGGAGCAGGCTGGATGGGCACAATAGTCTCTCCTGTGCGCAGTGATTCTGTGGTGTGTACACTGATGTCCCATACTCATTGTTATCTATTCAGCCTTGGCCAATGCTCAGTGCTGGATTGCCCCAAGTGATTTATCAGCACCTTGTAACTGGTATAATTAGAATGTATACTGAAACCTGAGGAAACTATAAAGTGTAAATTTATGCAGATGTTGGTGCTGGAGAAAAATGCGGTTGATGGAAAGGGGAATGAATCAGCTGCTATTAAGTCACAACATACTTTTTGCAAATCTGTAGTAATGACCTAGGGAGGCACGGTGGCGCGGCGGTAGAGTTGGTGCCTGACGGCGCCAGAGACCCAGGTTCAATCCTGACTACGGGCGCTGTCTGTACGGAGTTTGTACGTTCTCCCTGTGACCAAAGGTCGGAATGAGGGAGATCTGGAAGTCACAGGGAAATGAAGACGAGGAGATGGTAGCTACGGAGAGGAGAGGGGGAGAAACTGGAAGCCTGCTAGTTGTTGATCTACTTTTCGAGGAAGCTGCAGCATTTATTAGGATGAGATTGCAATAGAGAGGATAATTGTACAATGATCAGTGTTAATGTTAAAACACAGAACATAGAACAATACAGCACTGGAACAGACCCTTCAACCAACAATATCTGTGCTGAACAAGATGCCAAGTTAAACGTGATCAATATCCACATGCCTATAACCAAAGCTTCTTAAATGCCACTATGGTATCTGCACCACTACCCCCGGCAGCGTGTTCCAGGAGCCAACCACTTTCTGTTGCCACAGAAGACTGTGGAGGCCAAGTCAATGGATATTTTTAAGGTTGGAGACTGCTAGATTCTAGATTAGTACGGGTGTCAGGGGTGATGAAGAGAAGGCAGGAGAATGGGACGGATAGATCAGCCATGGTGGGCCGAATGGCCGAACTCTACTCTGACAACAAATGAACTTATGAACATAAAAAGCATGCCCCCGCACATCTCCTTGAAAGTTTGCCCCACTCACCTTAAACTACGCCCTCTAGTCCTTGACATTCCCACCTTGGAGGAAGGTTCCCTATACCTATCTATCTTTCATTATTATTATATGCTATCAGGTCTCCCCTCTGTCTTGTTTTCCAGATAAAACAATCCAAGTTTATCCAACCTATACTTACAGCTAATATCCTCCAATCCAGGCAGCATTTGGGTAAGCCCCTTCTGCACCCTCTCCAAACCCTGAACAGTGTAATGGGCCACACACAATATGGCGTTACAAATAAAAGACTATTTCATCTGCCTCATACTTCATTGAAGACTATATTTCCTATATCATTCAGAACCCAGAATGAATTCCCAATTACGGGCACAAAGTTACAATTGTCTTCCAATTCCTTCACATCTCAGACACCTATTGACATGGTAAACGAATATCAATTTCATTCCGCTGTTTGGAGAGTATTGCAGGAATCAGAATGACATTTTGAGATGATTTGATGGGCTGGTTCGTGACACTTCTTTGCAAACAGTATGGAGAATATCATCCTCGGATTATTTTGTCAGTCACCCATTCTTCTTCAACAAAGCTACTCTCATAGTGACACAGCACGCAACAAAAGCTTTTCACTGTGCCTCTGTGCCCACGACAATAAACTAAACTAAACTGAACCAAACAGCATCAGCGTGATACTCCTCCCGATGGCAAACATTAATCCGATGGCTAACATTTACCGAACAATAACAAGAGCGAGAATTATTTTCATACTTTAGATATGGAGCATCATGTACTAATGTTTGTTTTGTGTCCTAGATGTGTGACCTTGGTGAACTAAATAATTCTGATTTTTTTGTTATTTCTCTTACCTGTAAGAATTGTTTAGTTGATCAAGGACGTGCCACAAAACATGACTAACAGCCACTCACTAGCATGAGTGGGCGGCACGGTGGCGCAGCGGTAGAGCTGCTGCCTTAAACAGCGCCAGAGACCCCGGTTTAATCCTGACTGCGGGCGTTGTTTGTACGGAGTTTGTACGTTCTCCCTGTGACAGTGTGGGTTTCCTCCGGGTACTTCAGTTTCCTCCCACACTCCAAAGAGATGCAGGTTTGTATCACCTCTCTCACCACCTCTCTCAGACTGCTAGGTCATCTAATTCCTGGTTTATACGTCTACCTGGGCGGGTACTTGGAAGTGAGGTGGCTTAGCTCAAGCTTGCGGCTTGATCTCTTTCCTCAATGAAAAAATAATTAAGTATCATAAATTGATATGGCATATCCTCTGTTAGCTGTGGAGAGAGTTCAATAAGCTGTCTGAGATCCTGAATCAACAAATTTGAATACTTTTTAATGAATTGTATAGTAAATCTCACATTCTGTAGTCATTACCCTTTCAGGCCCAGCTGGGGATTAAAACCAACATAAGTCTCTAAATGTCAAAGGCAGGCTCTCCCTCTCTCTCAGAACCCTTGCTTTGAGGTCCGTGCAGCCTGCCGCTGCTTAGATGCCATTATCTCAACACTCTCTGTCTCTTCATCTCGTGCTTTTGTCCAACAATCTAACTGTCAAAGCCTCCCTTCACCTGTACCCACCTATCATTTGCCAATTGGCCAGACTTGGCCCTCCTCTCTTCCAGCTTTCACACCCCCACCACAATCAGTCTGAAGAAGTGTCCCAGCCCGAAGCATTATCTGTCCATGTTCTCCAGAGATGCTGCCTGAGCCGCTGAGTTACTCCAGCACTTTGCGTCTTTTAATAGAACAGTACAGCACAAGAACAGATCCTTCGGCCCAGAGTATCTGTACCAAAGATTCTGTGTCCTTGCTATCCAAAGGTTAAGAATCTTTAATTGTCATATGCACCAATATTGGAACAATACAATTATTATTTTGTGATGCTTTTCAGGCACATTAACACAACAAAAATATTTTTGTTATATTAGGTACACAGACCATAATAGTTCAAGGCAAAGTACGTCATGCAATTTTATGCAACGTTCATAGTAGTTTGGTGCTGAGGTTGGGTTGTGCAGGATGGTTCAAAAACCTGTTGGTTGAAGGGAAGAAGCTGTTCTTGAACATGTCTGTGGGGGTGGGAGATTGCAACCTTCACGTGGTCCACCCTGTTTCGACGAATGCAATCAACCTGGCATGCACAAACAGAAGATCAAAAAGAACAAGTTGTCTTACAACTTTAAGCTGTTCATGCCATACGCAAGAAGAAGAACATGTCTGTAACGGATCTCGGGTTCCTGTCCCTTCTTGCCAATGGTGGCATTGAGGTGACAATAGGGGCAGTGTGCTGTGCTTCTTAGATGATATTAGCTGCCTTCTCGAGGCTGCTCTTCCAGTTGATTTCTCCGATTGTGCGGAGGTCAATCCAGTTGCTGGAGATGCACTGATCCATCGGATAAGGGAGGAATGTCGGCAGTGATCCGGAAGCTGTTTCCTTGCCTGTGTTTAACAGGACACTTCATGGAATCTAGAGTCAATACTGAGGTCACCCAGACCACTCCTGTGAACTACCAGCCATCCAATGACCATGCATTGACCTGCAAACTAATTGCACAGAATTTAGATTAGTTGTTTTATCACCATACAAGCAAAAATATATTTTCCACAGAATGAAATGGGGGAACAACCATTTAGTTTAGATTGAGGATAGGCACTAAATGCTGGAGTAACTCAGTGGGACAGGCAGCATCGCTGGAGAGAAGCAATGGTGACTTTTTGGGTCGAGACCCTTCTTCAGATGTTTTGCGTTGGGACCTATTTAGTTTAGAGGCACAGCAAGCAAACGGGTACTTCAGCCCACCGAGTCTGCGCCGACCAGTGGCCCACTCATACTAAAACCCTCCTACACACTAGGAACAATTTACAGACTTTACCAAAGTCAATTAACCTACAAACCTGTATGTCTTTAGAATGTGGGAGGAAACCGGAGCATCCGGGGAAACCCACGCTGTCACAGGGAGAGTGTACGAACTCCATACAGACAGCACCCGTAGTCAGGATTGAACCCGGCTGTCTGGCGCTATATGGCAACAACTCTACCACTGCGCCACCGTGCCGCCCTTAATCCAGAATTAAATCCAGATTAAAATACGCAACAAATTAATTATTCTGTGTTCAATACCTTGCTTGGAGTATTTCATGGAAATTAGACCTTAATCTGGGGACCTCCATCACAGTAGAGGATTCTAACACTAGAGTGTATAGGCTTAAGGTGAGAGGGTGGACACAGGGTGGGAAAGTTGTTCTGTGTATGGTCAGGCTGTGCTAGAACACTTCTGCCCATCTCTCTCTTCCATTTCCCAAGCAAGCCTACGTTCCAGCCTCTTCACTTCACTTCACCCCTTTCAACTCAGCCAGGTCCCTGCTACCTGCTACCAACCCGGTTACCTGCTGTCCAAGCCATTCCCACCAACCTTCTGAAGAAGGGCCCCTACCCGGAACATCACCCACCCATGTTCTCCAGAGATGCTGGATGACCAGCTGTGTTACTCCAGCACTTTGTGTCTTTTTGTCCCTCCAAGCATAACCAGTTACCAATGACTGACCTATCCTGACCCCAACCCATGATGGGGTAAATACCCTCCATCCCTCTCGTTCTCACAATAGCCAAGTCTAGCCTCCTTCCTGACTGCATCTTCATTCACAACACAGTGCAAAGTGCACACAGCACAATACAAGGGCTAGTCGCTGAATTTCTCGGCTACTATGCTTCCGACAGGCAGCTGCAAGTAGCATTATTGAGATATTACAGCATCACTTAATGAACACATCGACAACTTGTTCGCAGTAAGAACCAGAGCCCAGACACTGTGTCTTCACTGCTAAACATCAGAGGCAGCATTGGCACTGAACTCTGCATTGCTGTTAATCTGCTAGAATCGAACATGCTTCAGTTTGCCTGAAGGCTGCTTACAGTGAGGTTAATAATTCACAGCGTAGGAAGAGTCACTGAAGAATTAATGAAAAGCAGCTGGATGGCTTATTTCGATCTGATGTCCTCTCGGTGCCTGCAGTTCAGCTTGCTGTAGAGTTGGAGGGGAAAGCCCGCTGAGAGATTGCAGTTAATTGATAACGCACGCTCAGGAAAGAGGGCACCAAGGTCCACAGGGATGCCTCCCACCCACGAGAAGTGTCCACATCACATATCACAGGGAGCATAGCTTTGTTAGAGAGGCAGAACTGAATGAGCGCAGTACTCTCAGTGGAGCAGTACTAAGGGAGCGCAGTACTCTCAGTGGAGCAGAACTAAGGGAGTGCAGTACTCTCAGCGGGGGAAGTACTAAGGGAGTGCAGTACTCTCAGAGGGGGCAGTACTAAGGGAGTGCAGTACTCTCAGTGGGGGAAGTACTAAGGGAGTGCAGTACTCTCAGAGGGGGCAGTACTAAGGGAGTGCAGTACTCTCACCGGGGGAAGTACTAAGGGAGTGCAGTACTCTCAGTGGAGCAGTACTGAGGGAGTGCAGTACTCTCAGAGGGGGCAGTACTAACGGAGTGCAGTACTCAGTGGAGCAGTACTAAGGGAGTGCAGTACTCTCAGCAGGGGAAGTACTAAGGGAGTGCAGTACTCTCAGCGGGGGAAGTACTAAGGGAGTGCAGTACTCTCAGCAGGGGAAGTACTAAGGGAGTGCAGTACTCTCAGCGGGGGCAGTACTAAGGGAGCGCTGCACTTTTTTTCACAAAAATAAATGTAATCAATTATTGCAAGAATAATATATACAATACAAAACAACACGAAACAAACCCACCACCATAATACAAAATCACCTAATTATCTAAACAAATATTGTTAAATGTCAAATATGTTCTTAATCAATTATATTACAATCCTTGTCAAGGATGCATTCCATCCCCCGCGGAGTCCAACGGTCCCGGAAATCCCCCAGGGCGCCCGTGGACAGCGCATAGTCCCTCTCTAGCACCACCCGGGCGCGGACGTAACCCCGGAGAAGGGGCAGGCAACCGGCTCAGGCAGAGTCGTCTTCCGCCTGGCCCTGTGACTTGCAGATAGCCAGCTTGGCCAGGCCCAGGAGCAACCCAACCAAGACATCTTCGCTATGCACAGGGTGTCCAAAGATGAGGATGGTGGGTGTGAAGTCCAGCCAGAAGGCAAGGAGCAGCCCCCTTTAGATATTGGAACAGGGGCTGCAACGTCACACACTCCATATACACGGGGAACACAGACTCTTCAAGCCAGGAAAAGTGGCAGGTGGCTGGCGGGTCTGTGAACTGGGATTGGAATAGGTTGCACAGGACTCCTCAGTGTGCAATACTCCCACGGGCACCCCGGGGGATTTACGGAACCGTTGGGCTCCACGTGGGGTGCAAGTCATCCTCAATGAGGATTATAATGTTGTTGCATAGTAGTTTAATTAGTATATTTGTTTGTCTTGTATTATGATGGTGGGTTTTGTTTTGATTTATTTTGTACTGTAGATATTATTGTTAATAATATTGTTATTATTGTTAATAATTGTTAATAAATTATTTTTGGTTAAAAAAATGTAAAACAAATAAAAATAAAAATATAAAAGTATCAGAGCAGTAGCCTCTGCACTGTCAGAGGGACAATACTGAGGGAAGCTGCACTGTCAGGACAATGAACTGAGGGAGTGGTGCTCTGTTCAGAAATCTCTAGTGATGCTCAGTCCAAGGGCCAGCGTTGAGGGAATGCAGAAGGAGAGTTGTACATTCAGTGGGTCAGTGGTGGGATATTGATGCTCAGACAGACCCAGATAGGATACCGAGCGACCAGAGGCAATATTGGTGGATTTGTACGGAGTGAGGGATACACAAGCAGTACAGCAGATCTTCCTACCCCAAGACACCTTCCCCCTTCTCCTCCCAGAGCCACTCCTGGATTCAGGAACTTGAACATAGTTTAGTCTAGTTTAGAGATACAGCACGGAAACAGGCCCTTCGGCCCACCGAGTCTGCACCGACCAGCGATCCCCGCGCATTAACACTATCCTGCACACGTTAGGGACAATTTTACATATATAACAAGCCAGTTAACCAACAAACCTGTAGATCTTTGGAGTGTGGGAGGAAACCAAAGATCTCGGAGAAAACCCACGCGGGTCACGGGGAGAACGTAAAACTCCGTACAGGCAGCACCCACAGTCAGGATCGAACACAGATCTCTGATTCTATAATGCAGCAACTCTACTGCTGCACCACCGTGCCGCCCCAGTTATGTGGCTCAAGTGTCAAAAGCTCTCTGATGTTCCACTTGCAAGCTTACTACTTACTCTCCCTTGCACTGAATGATTCCATCTCAAATTAACATTGATCTATTTTATCAATCAGCTAGAAGTCAATCAATGAAAAAAGTTCTCTTGGGGAACGCCATTGATTCATTCAATGTAAATTAGTAGATTTATTTCTGAAAATATTATTTTGACTCAAAGTGATCTAGTCATGGTGTGTGGAAAGTGTTGAGAGTCAGGTGATTTTTAACATTGCTCTCACAAAGCTCTCCCTCCCAGGAACTTTCGGCATCAATGTGGGCTCCTTGGAGATTCATTGACCGAAGTAAATAGGCAAAATCTCCATTGTTGCCGAATCCTGCAGTTGCCAGGAGTGTTGTACACTCTGGAGTTTAGAAGGATGAGAGGGAATCTCATTGAAACATATAAGATTGTTAAGGGCTTGGACACGTTAGAGGCAGGAAACATGTTCCCGATGTTGGGGGAGTCCAGAACCAGGGGCCACAGTTTAAGAATAAGGGGTAAGCCATTTAGAACGGAGGCGGGGAAACACTTTTTCTCACAGAGAGTGGTGAGTCTGTGGAATTCTCTGCCTCAGAGGGCGGTGGAGACAGGTTCTCCGTATGCTTTCAAGAGAGAGCTAGATAGGGCTCTTAAAAATAGTGGAGTCAGGGGATATGGGGAGAAGGCAGGAACGAGGGTACTGATTGGGAATGATCAGCCATGATCATATTGAATGGCGGTGCTGGCTCCAATCTGTGTGTGTGGCCAAACTCTGACGATGGAGGAGGCCCAGGACAGAAAGGGAAGGTATGGGAATGGAAGGGGAATTAAAATGTTTGAAAACCGGGAGATCGTATAGGCCAAGGTAGACTGAGTGCCTTGGTGCATTTTTTCCTTGATGCCAGAAGCCTGGTACTGGTGAGGTCATCGAACTGAAACATTGCCTTGATCTGTCCTTCCACTGATGCTTCCAGTCCACGCTCTAATCATTTTGCATCAGATAGACCAGGCTCTTTCCTATGTCAGTACCTACTGTGTTGATGTTGAGATTGATTTCACAAATCCGATCCAGTTCTTGCAAGGGATGGGTTGGTGTGTTCGGCTTCAGTTGCTGTGTGACTGGTGTAACAGTGTCACTGGGACTGAGGTTCGGTGGTTGTACTGAGTCACTGTTAGCTGCTTCCAGATTTCCCTCAGGAACTGACTGTTCACGTTCAGTGCAGGGAACACTTGCAATTACAGAGACAGGCTGTGGTAAAGGAAATACCAGGAACTTGAGGAGGCAGAAACTGCGGTGCCTTGTAAACCGCTGTAAATCAGAGATTACCAGCACCAAAGGATAAAGTCATCTAACATTGTGTCTGCTGACCAACTGCTGGAGAATCCCAAGTTTGAAGAAGGGTCTCTCTGAAACGTCACTTATTAAGGCCCTCCAAAAATGCAGTACTTTGTGTTGGTTTAACTCAGAACTCCAGTGTTCTGTTCACTGCCTATAGTCCCAAGTCAACCCCAAACTAATTTCACAGCTGCAGCACTTTCTCCTTGTATCATTCCCAAATAATGCCCATGATCCCATTTGCTTCCCACAGCCTTGAAATGATCCCAAGTTGCCTAGCCTGCTGCCTGTGTCTTTATTTTAAGAGGATGACCTATCTAATTCCTGCACAACCAGTGGAATTCATCTCCCATGTTCCTGGGGCATTACTAACAGGGACAACGGTAGAGATGTTGCCTCACAGCGGCAGAGATCCAGGTTCGATCCTGACTACGGGTCTTATCCGTACGGAGTTTGTACGTTCTCCCCATGACCTGTGTGGGTATTCTCTGGGTCCTCCGAGTTCCTCCCACACTCCAAAGACGCATGGGTTTGCAGGTTAATTGACTTCTATAAAATGTTAAAATGCCCCTAAAATGCAGGATAGTGCTAGTGTACGGGTGATTGCTGGTCAGAGCGGACTTGGTGGGCCGAAGGGCCTGTTTCCACGCTGTATCCCTGGAGCCTAAAGTCTAAAGAGAGCTGACATTTCGATTCTTGAGAATTTCCCTCCATTCAGAACCCTTCATAACTTGATAAACACACATTAAACTTCATTTGGAACTCAAGGTTTCCCTGGGAAAGGACCCATAATTTTATCCATCAACGTTTGCAGGATTGGTCAGGGGTCAACTTGAGAGTGATCTGTCTGGAATCTATGACTAGGTAAATCAGGCTGCAATCTTATACCCACCTGGCCTATCTACACTGTGTTTAAGAAGGAACTGCAGATGCTGGAAAATCGAAGGTACACAAAAAAGCTGGAGAAACTCAGCGGGTGCAGCAGCATCTATGGAGCGAAGGAAATAGGCAACGTTTCGGCCCGAAACGTTGCCTATTTCCTTCGCTCCATAGATGCTGCTGCACCCGCTGAGTTTCTCCAGCTTTTTTGTGTACCTGGCCTATCTACACTGCTGGCTCTCGCCCTATCGCTATAATGTCCTTTGCGTGACAGATAACCCCAAACTGCCCTAAGAACTAGAATTCTGGAGGATCTCACTGCTTAAGCCAAAGTTGGAAAAATACTTTGATTCGAGGGTATCGAGGGAAACAAAGGAGAGGTGGATGGATAAAATTGAGTTACTTCTTACCATTACGTAACGGAATAAGGTCAGACGCTGAGTGGACTCTTTCAAATCCATATGTTCCTACAACACTGGACAGATGGAGATGACTCTTATCGAGTGCCCCTGCAATTTGTACTAAATGGCTATGTCATTGGAACAAAAATACATGCTGGAGAATCATTAATCTGAAATATAGAGCTGTAAAATGCCTCTCAAAACCCTTTTCTAATTGGAAAATTGATCTGAAGAGCGATAAAAAGGCTCGTAATTAATATTAATTTCATTGCCACCTCAGTAAAGTTCTGCTGAAGTAAAATCCCACATTGTGTAGTTAATGCAGTTTCTTGCAGCACTCTCCATATCAGTGATTTAACATGCCCCGTATGCTAATGGCCTGTATAACACCTTCGGAATTACTAGCTGATTAATGCTAGTTGCTGTTGTCAATGTGTCGAGTGTTGCAATGTGGTTTAATCAGCCCGTCTCAATCCAATTTCCTCCTTCATTTGGGTAATTGATTGACACCGGCACCCTTGTCTGATATCTATCAATCCTTGACTGGACTGCATGAAAAGACAAATTGATTTAGTGGGCATCTGGTATTGAAAGCATGACAAGAGAGGGAATGTTTCATTAATTTAACAGCAATTTTCACCCAGGTTCTGAGCTAATGGTAATAACTAGATGCTTATAAAACTGTCACCTCCTTACGATTGATCTCAAGTGCTTGTTCCTAATACAGAGGGAACAGTGATCTACTTTTGGCCTTCCAATTAGCGGATTGCGGCCCTGATTTAGCTTGCCATTTAGTGCAGACAGATCACTTTCAAGTTCACCCCTGACCAAACCTGCAAAGGGATGGCTATTTTAGGAGGCTTCAGGGGGCGGCAAGGTGGCATATCGGTAGAGCTACTGCCTTACAGCGCCAGAGACACGGGTTCGATCCTGACCACGGAGTTTGTTTCATTCTCCCCGTAACTTGGGTGGTTTTTCTCCAAGATCTTCGGTTTCCTCCCACACTCCAAAGACCGTACAGGTTTGTAGGTTAATTGGCTTGGTATTAATGTAAAATTGTCCCTGGTGTGTGTGTGGGATAGTGTTAGTGTGCGGGGATCGCTGGTAGGTGCGGACTCGGTTGGCTGAAGGGCCTGTTTCCACGCTGTATCTCTAAACTAAACTTTCGGGGACATGGGCAGGGTGTAGACATCTTTGGCAATTGCCTTTCCAGTGTGGTCCTGAGAAGATTGTGATGCAACTGGTCGACATCAGCATTTGAAAATGAAGTGGACTTACTAGGTAGGCTTATCTGTATACATTACTATGATTGCAGGCTGCTTTCTCCAAAGGTTAATAGTCAACTGAACATGAAAGCGATATGAAGGCGCAACTCGTTAAGTTTATTGTCATATGAACAAGTGCGATGAGGTGCAGATACAATTAAAATCTTGCTTGCAGCGACATCACAGGCAACTTGACTTGGACAACACACAATACGAAATTATACATAACTTACAAAAATTTAGCAATAGATTAAAAGAAAAAAGACTGTGGAAAAAACTAGACATCAGTGCAAAACAGAATTAGAAAAAAAACTCCATGATGTAACCACTCAGGATACTTTCTACAGTGTATCCAGGATCTTAAGCCATAGGAGCAAAATTAGGCCATTCAGCCCATCGAGTCTACTCTGCTATTCAATCGTGGCTAATCTATCTTTCCCTCTCAACCCCACAACCCCTGCTTTCTCCCCATAACTCTTGATACCCTTACTGGTCAATCTCCACCTTAACATTATCCATTGACTTGGCCTCCACAGCCATCTATGGCAATGAATTCCACAGATGCACCAGAAGAAATTCCTCTTCGTCTCCTTTCTAAACTGTCGTCCTTTTATTCTGAGGAAGTTTGTGAGAGTATTTTGGAACTTGCCAAATCTGTTTAAAACCTAATAAAGTAGAGGTGCATGCGTGCTTACTTCACGATTCCATCTACATGTTGGGCCAGGGTGGGTCATCAGGAAGAACCACCTTCACTGAGACTAATCCTTTGCTTATTGTATTCAATGCGTCTTTCTGCTTCCATTAGCAGTTCTAGAACGAAAAAGCAAAGATATAATATGGGGGAAGTGAGATACAGACAGAGGGTGAGACTCAGACTAGAAAAGAATCACCCAACAGGGAAGAAGGGTTTCCAGTCTGAAATGTCACCTTTCCATGTTCTCCAGAGATGCTGCCTCAGTTAATCCAGAACTCTGTGTCTTTTTTTTGTAAACCAGCATCTGCAGTTCCTTGTTCATCCCATGGGGAAAACTCTCAAGAAACATCAGGAAGGATCAGGGTTATACTGGTCCCTGCTCCGAACTATTCCTGGATTATTAAAACATAATTATTAAAACATGATAAAATGTGCAAACAAATAGACATGGAGAAACTTTAGACATGGATCTAATGCTCACCACAACTGGGGGAAGAGAGATACTTGATCGTGGAGTAAAGGCCACTAAATAGCACTTGTTTGTTCAAATACATGTGAACTGGTGTAAGTGATTACTAGATAGAGTTCGGGTGGGTAGAGTGGTGCAATGGTACCATGATTTAATTGAAAAGCTCAACAGGGTTAAGAGGCTTGTGCAGGAAGGAACTGCAGATGCTGGTTTACACTGAAGATAGACACAAAATGCTGGAGTAACTCAGCGGGACAGGAAGAATCTCTGGATAGAAGGAATAGGTGACGTTTCGGGTCGAGACCCTTCTTCAGAGTCAGATTCACACTTCAGTGAAGAAGGGACCCGACCCGAAACATCAGCAATTCCTTCAATGCAGAGATGCTGCCAGTCCCGCTGAGTTTACTCCAGCATTTTGTGTCGATCTTCAAGGTTAAGAGGCTTAATAGCCTCCTGTTTTTTCAGAGAAACCTCTGCTACAATGTGTCCCAAATAATTTGCTGGAAGACTTTGTGAGGACCATGTGGACAATTCTTTCTGCAACTCTGCATCTACCAGTGACAGGACAAGGTCCATTACTGAGCTCGCCGCAGACGGTCCATTCTACAGAAAGCAATGAAAACAACTGAGGAAACATAAACTACTGCAACCTTTCCCAATAAGAACAGGAGAATTTCACCAGAAAATTGCAGTCATCATTCTTCTCCGTTACAGGGATGTGGTCACTGTGTTTGATTGATAGCACAATTACCCAGTCCTCTCTGCCCTGGCTGGGAATCGAGGCCTTTGGTTTAATGCTTATTCCAGTGATGTGAGTGTAATTTGCAAAGCCCACATCTATCGCCCATCCCTCGTTGCCTCGAGCTTTACAAGGGTGATGGTTTTGCCAAGCTTCGTCAGAGCACAATTAATAATGGTCTGGCCCTGGAGTCACTTAGGGAGTGCGTAAAGACCTCTTTCCCGAAAAGACACTGGGGCCGGCATGGTGGTGCAGCGGTAGAGTTGCTGCCTTACATCGCCAAAAACCTAGGTTCGATACTGACCACTTTGTGCATCCTACCTGTGACCTTCGTAGGTTTTCTCCGGGATCTCCGGTTTCCTCCCACACTCCAAAGGCACACCAGTTTGTAGGTTAATTGACTTGGCAAAAAGGTAAATTGTCCCTAATGTGTGTAAGGTAGTGTTAGTGTGCGTGCATCAATGGCCGGCACGGACTCGGTGGGCCGAAGAGCCTATTTCCGCACTGTATCTCTTAGCTAAACTGAACACCATTGACCTTCAGCATTTCTCTCCATATCCGCTGCTTGGCCTGCTGTGTGTTTCCAGCATTTTTCTTTTTGTTTAAGATTTGCTCTCTCTGATTATTTTATATTTGCAGATGACACAAAGCTGGGTGGCAGTGTGAGCTGTGAAGAGGATGTTAGGAGGTTGCAGGGTGACCTGGACAGGTTGAGTGAGGGGGCAGATGCGTGGCAGGTGCAGTATAACATAGATAAACGTGAGGTTATCCAATTTGGCGGCAAAAACAAGGGAGCAGATTATTATCTCAATGGGGTTAGGTTAGGTAAGGGGGAGGTGCAGCGAGACCTGGGTGTCCTTGTACACCGGTCACTGAAAGTTGGCTTACAGGTACAGCAGGCAGTGAAGAAAGCTAATGGAATGTTGGCCTTCATAACAAGAGGATTTCAGTATAGGAGTAAAGAGGTTCTTCTGCAGTTGTATAGGGCTCTGGTGAGATCACATCTGGAGTATTGCGTACAGTTTTGGTCTCCTAATTTGAGGAAGGACATCCTTGTGATTGAGGCAGAGCAGCGTAGGTTCACGAGATTGATCCCTGGGATGGTGGGACTGTCATATGAGGAAAGATTGAAAAGACTAGGCTTGTATTCACTGGAGTTTAGAAGGATGAGGGGGAATCTTATAGAAACATATAGAATCATAGAATCATAGAAAGTAGGTGCGAGAGTAGACCACCAGGTCCGTCGAGCCCGCACCGCCATTCGCTCATGGCTGAACACTAAACAGACACCCTTACCCACAAACAGTAGACACAAGACACAGAACACAAGACACTATCCTACCCTTTATACCTCTATCTCCCCTCTCCACCCCAAGAACCGCGTGATCTCCTGGGGGAGGCAAAAAAACGGATAAAAACCCAGGTCCAATTCGGGAAAAAAATCCGGGAAATTCCTCTCCGACCCCAATCCAGGCGATCGACACTTGTCCAGGAGATCACTCAGGTCTTACTATACTAACCATACCTAGGTCCATATCCCTGCCCTCTCCCCGTAGCCCCTTATCCCCTTGGCAGCTAAAAAACCATCTATTTTAGATTTAAATATATTTAATGTTTCTGCTTCCACTGCTCCCTGGGGCAGTGAATTCCATAAATTAACCACCCTCTGGGTGAAGAAGTTCTTCCTCATCTCAGTTTTAAAAGAGCCCCCCCTTATTCTGCAACTATGTCCCCTAGTTCTAGTTTCCCCGATCATTGGGAACATCCTCGGTGCATCCACCCGATCAAGGCCCCTCACGATCTTATACGTTTCAATGAGATCGCCTCTCATTCTTCTAAACTCCAAAGAGTAGAGTTCCAGCCTACTTAACCTTTCCTCATATGTCAATCCCCTCATTGCAGGAATTAATCTTGTAAACCTTCGCTGCACTGCCTCCAGGGCTAGTACATCCTTTCTTAAGTATGGACCCCAGAACTGTACACAGTATTCCAAATGTGGTCTCACTAATACTGTGTACAGCTGCAGCAAGACCTCCGTGTTTTTATACTCAATCCCCCTAGCAATAAAGGCCAAAACTCCATTGGCCTTCCTGATTGCTTGCTGCACCTGCGTACTAACTTTTAGTGATTCATGTACTAAATATAAAATTATAAAAGGACTGGACAAGCTAGATGCAGGAAATATGTTCCCAATGTTGGGCGAGTCTAGAACCAGGGGCCACAGTCTTAGAATAAAAGGGAGGTCATTTAAGACTGAGGTGAGAAAAAAACTTTTTCACCCAGAGAGTTGTGAATTTGTGGAATTCCCTGCCACAGAGGGCAGTGGAGGTCAAGTCACTGGTGGAGGCAGGTTCTCTGGATGCTTTCAAAAGAGAGCTGGATAGGGCTCTTTAAGAAAGCGGAGTCTGGGGATATGGGGAAAAGGCAGGAACGGGGTACTGATTGGGGATGATCAGCCATGATCACATTGAATGGGGGTGTTGGCTCGAAGGGCCAAATGGCCTACTCCTGCACCTATTGTCTATTGCCTATTGTCTATTGTTACAAGTGTATAAAATTATGAGAGGCTTAGATAAGATAGACAGCCAGAACCCTTTTTTTTGATCCGATGGCATAACTTAAAGGTGAAAGGGGCAAAGTTTAAAGGAGATGTGCTGGACAAATCTTTTACACAGAGTGGTGAGTGCCTGGAATGGGTGGTGGTTGAGGCAGGTACGATAATGCCATTTAGGAAACATTTGAATAGGCACATGTATCTGCAATGAATGGAAGGATTCAAATTATATGCAGGCAGATAAGAGATAGTCTTGGTATTATGACCGGCATAGACATTGTGGACTGAAGGCTCTGTTATTGTGTTGCACTGTTCCACGTTCTATAAATGACCATCGGAAATCTATAACAATCATAGACATTCTCCTGTCCACTTTTTAGTCATTCTCTTCAAAAAACATCAATAAGGTTGAACAGTCAAAATGCACTCTTTATAAATCCACACTAGCTTGCGCTGTTCAACTACCACTTTTTTAAGATGTTCAATTTTTTCTGCCATTAATCATAGGCTCTGGTAATTTCATGACAACAGATGCTGAGTTAACCAATCTTTTATTCCTCAGTTTTCTTTTCTCCGCTTTCTGAAGCAGTGGAATGAAAAGGCAATTGTCCAACCTTGAAAGGAATAGTTCCCCAATGGAAGCAAATTTAAATATATCATAAATATTATCTCAATACTTTTACTTACTTTTTTAAAGTCAAATGATGATGAATATCTGTCCCTGAGGGCTTGTCAGTCATTAGCACGATTTTATTTTCATTTTTCTCCCATTAATTTTAGCAAGACCCAGTAGTCACTGATTTAATTTTAGTTGTCTCTTCCCATAGAGGCAATGCCAACACAATTATTATGCAACATGTCCACTTGTGTTCGTATTTTCCTTTACAGGATCACCATAGAAACATAGAAACATAGAAAATAGGTGCAAGAGTAGGCCATTCGGCCCTTCGAGCCTGCACTGCCATTCAATATGATCATGGCTGATCATCCAACTCAGTATCCTGTACCTGCCTTCTCTCCATACCCCCTGATCCCTTTAGCCACAAGGGCCACATCTAACTCACTCTTAAATATAGCCAATGAACTGTGGCCTCAACTACCTTCTGTGGCAGAGAATTCCACAGATTCACCACTCTCTGTGTGAAAATGATTTTCTCATCTCGGTCCTAAAAGACTTCCCTCTTATCCTTAAACTGTGACCCCTAGTTCTGGACTTCCCTAACATCGGGAATAATCTTCCTGCATCTAGCCTGTCCAACCCCTTAAGAATTTTGTACGTTTCTATAAGATCCCCCCACAATCTTCTAAATTCTCTCGAGTACAAGCCGAGTCTATCCAGTCTTTCTTCATATGAAAGTCCTGCCATCCCAGGAATCAGTATGGTGAACCTTCTCTGTACTCCCTCTATGGCAAGAATGTCTTTCCTCAGATTAGGAGACCAAAACTGTATGCAATTGTCCATATTTGTGGCGGGCGGTACACCCTCTATTGCTGAATATTATTATAATGATTTTTATGCTTTGATAACATTTGAGGCCACATTTGGAGTATTGTGTTCCATCTGGGTTACTCTGCTACAGGAAGGATGCTGTTAAGCTGGAAAGAACGTAGAGAAGATCTGCAAGGATGCTGCTGGGACTCAAGGGCCTGAGCCATAGGGAGAGGTCGGGCACGCTAGGGCTTTATTCCTTGGAGCGCAGGAGGATGAGGAGTGATCTTACCGAGGTGCATACAATTATGAGGGAAATAGATAGTGAATACACAGAATATTTTACCCACAGTAGGGGAGTCAAGAACCAGAGGATATGGGTTTAAGTCGAGAAGGGAAAGATTTAATAGGAAACTGAGGGACAACTTTTACACACTGAAGGTTGTGAATATATACAATGAGCTGCCAGAGGAGGTAGTTAAACAAAGCACTACAACAACATTTAAAAGATATTTCGACAGGTACATGGATAGAAAAGGTTTAGAGGGAATCTGTTGAAACTAACTGCAGATGCTGGTTTAAACTGAAGATAGACACAAAAAGCTGGATTAACTCAGTGGGTCAGGCAGCATCTCTGGAGAAAAATAATAGGTGTAATTTCTTGTCAAGACCTTTCTTCACACAGAGAATCAGGGAAAAGGGAAACGAGAGATATAGACAGTACATACACAGGCAAGTGGGACTATTGCAGATGGTCAGCATGGGCAAGTTGAACATCTTAAAAGTGTTAGTTGAACAGCACAAGCTAGTGTAAATTTGTTAAGAGCAGATTTACTGTTCAATTTTATTGATGTTTTTTGAAGAGAATGACTAAAGAGTGGACAGGAGAATGTCTATGATTGTTATAGATTTCCGATGGTCATTTCCGAAGGCCTATTTCCATGTTGTATGACTGTGACTTTATGATAACCTCACCAACTTTATTTTCATATTCTCTTTTGTAGCTCTTACTGTCAGTTTTGTCACCTCCTGCTGTTTTTGCATTTCATCAATTTACAAGGCTCGGTGTCAGTTTCTCCCCATCTGTATGCTTCCGTTTTTGCGATTATGTAGTTCCTTACCTTTGGCCACACGAGACGGTGGATGTTCAGAAGCAGGAGCTGTTTCTGCATCATACCAAATTATTTTCTCTTCCGTTGCCTTATTGTATTTGTATCCATTTGCAGAGTTGTCCAGTTTACCTCAGTCAATAAAATCATGAACCCTTTTAGATAACTGGTAGACTGCCAACCATACCTGGCTCATTAAAATTAAAACTAATTCGGCTTGTTTACAATAGATGCGCTTTAACCCGAAATGTCACCTATTACTTTTCTCCAGAGATGCTGCCTGACCTGCTGAGTTACTCTAGCACTTTGTGTCTATCTTCAGTGTAAACCAGCATCTGCCGTTCCCTGTTATACATGGCGTATTTACATATTGGTTTCAGATCATTATTCTCAGAAGAATACCTTAAATCCATGACAGGATCTCACAATCCTTTATGTTATCCTCATGGAGTTTGAAGTCGTCCATTAAAAATAGCTCATCTAATTTTACCATTTGAGCATTTTGCCATTTCTCAGTTGCTATCAGGAGTCCTACAGACAACTTTTTTTATTCTTAAATTCATTTCTTATTTCTCCCCATAAAGTCTCCTCTGCCTTCTTACCTCTCATTATATTTCTCTCTCACTATTGATGCGGTTTCTACCTTCATCACTCATCCAACTTCCTACCTTTTGTGGCTTTTCATATCTATCCGAGATTTTATATTCTGCTACATTCCCATCTATGTCTCAATAATTGCTTGCACCTTGTACCTTCTAAGTCAAATGTATGCCTAAAATGTGTTCACGTTATTCCTTACAATCTGCATGTTTGTGTTGCTTGGCCCATTGTCCCTCTCCTATCTTTCTATTCGAACGCCTTGCTCAGACATTTATCTTTCCCTTTGTTAAATTATTTTACATTCTTGAAGTACAGTGCCTAAATCACTATTTCTGACTATAAATCCACAATACATTTTTCACCCTGCACCTTCATGACCATTTAATAGTTTAACATACTTTTCCTCGCCCTTTCTACAGCAGTACCACTTCCCACTAACATATTCCTTCCTGTGCATGAACAATTGTTGAGGTGCTGTACAATGGAAGCCCTCTTTCTCACATATGTTCCTGACCACACGCCCACTAATCTAGGCCTCTTGTCACCACTCCAATTTGCAAATGGTTCACAAAATTGGTAATTATGACCATTGTGAGCCTATTCTCCAAACAGGATCTCTTGCCCACATATGACCTCTCGCCCACTCTTCCCAGTGTTGGGGGTCTTGGATAGAATAGAATAGAATAGAATAGAATAGAATAGAATAGAATGCATTTATTGTCATTCAAACCTAGGTTTGAACGAAATATAATTTCTACAGTTTTTTACATTACAAAACAATCCAAGACCCACACTTAACACAGTTTACATAAACATCCATCACAGTGAGTCTCCAACATCTCCTCACTGTGATGGAAGGCAAAGTCTTTATCTCTTCCCTTTGTTCCTTCTCCCGCGGTCCAGCAGTCCAACTGCAGTGTCGAGGCGAACTGGGGCTCCGATGTTAAAGCCCCCGGCGGGCGATGGTAAGTCCTGAGGCCGTTTAAGCCACGCCGGGCGATGTTAGGCCCCGGCTCCATGTCCTTAAACCCGCGATTCCAGCGGGAGAAGTCGCCGTTGCGGAGCTCGGGAAAGCGGTCTCCCACCAGGGACTTGGAGCTCCCGATGTTCCTGTTCACTGGGCCTGCGGCCGGTGCCTCCGAACTCCAAAAGTCGGGTCGCAGCTGCGCGCCACCACAGCTCTTCCCGCTCCGAAGTCGGCCAGCTCCGCGATCTCAGTTCCGCAGGCTCTGCAACTGGAGCCCTCAGGTTAGTCCCGGCCGGAGGTCGCCGCCGGCTCCACGATGTTAGGCCCAACGACATCCGAGACCCGATAGGGAATAGTCGGGTCCCCGCACAGGGAAGAGATTTAAAACGGTTTCCCCCACAGCTCCCCCACCACCCCCCACATATACATAACTATAAAAAAATAATAAAAACGAACTCAAGACATACATTTAACAAGACAAAAATAAAAAAAGACAGACGACTGTAGTCCAGCCGCTGCCGTTAGGCGCTGCCACTCCCACTGGATCAAAATGAAGGCTTTCACTCCATTTTTATTATCCTTTCAATACAAACCTAGGCATCTTCTTTCAGGCACATCAAGCATAACACCACATAGGGGTCTTTGACCCTGTTTTTTAAAAAGATGCTCTCCGTATACGTAATGATGGAATGCTGCACAAATACCGCTATACTTTTCCCACCCTCTCCACTTGCACTGGAGTACTGCTCCAAAGTCCCAAGGCCAGCATTCTGACCATCTTATAGTCATTATTATTTTCCTTACGTTGCAAGTCTACCAGGGCACTGCCACACCCATTGAGACCATTGTGGGCTCCACCTTTCCTTGAACATCATTGCTGGCTTTGATTTGTTCTTTTCATGCCTTTCGTTCATTTGTTCTTTTCATGACTGTTAACTACTTAGATTAACATAAATCACCTTGAGCTTTGGGGAGAGATGGCAGCATGTCATTGCCCTTCTGCAGTGAATTCCCACTTCACACGAGCTCTCAACTTCATACTGTGTTTGAATCAGATTCTTATTTAGACTCACTAGGTGGGACAGTGTACAGTGTGGAGTAATTAGTGTAATGTTCGTCCTTCATTAGATGCTCCATGTGTCCAGGGAATTGAAATAATTTAATTGCCACACAACCAAGGTCGGTGGTATTTAGGTTGCCAGCAGCGGTACAATAATAAAGAACACAACCACAATAAAAATTTTACACAAACATCCACCACAGCATTCATCACTGTGGTGGAAGGCACAGAGCTTGGCCAGTCCTCCTCCATTTTCCCCCGTGGTCGGGACCACCACCCTCCACAGCCGTTGCTGCGGGCGTCCAGATGGTAAGGGACAAAGTCAAAGTCAAGGTGAGTCCAGGATCGGCTCTTCCCAACCAGAGACCGCGGCTTCAGGCTGGTGTAGGCCGCAGGCCGGCGGTCAAAGTTTTAAAATACCTGCCGTGCCGCAGCCGGAAGCACCGCAGTCTGCAGGGCCGGCGGTCGAAGCTCCCCTCCAGGGGAGATGATAAGTCCATGCCGGACCCGCGGTAGAAGATTGCCGCGGGCCGGCGGTGGAAGCTTCTTCCCCCCGGGTCCCCAACGTGAGATCCCGGCTGTAGACGCCGCACCAGCTGGAGTTCTGCAGACCGCTGCTTCAGGCTGCCGGCTGCCGCGGGCCAGCGTAACGGAGCGCTCCCCTCCAGCGAGGGCTCACCCGCTCCGCGCCGAGAGTCCACGCTGTGCCCGCCGCTGAAGCTCCGGGCGCGTCTCCGGGAAAGTCGGCGCCGATCCTTGCTGTTAGGCCACGGGGGAGGCGGCCTGAAAAAGTCGCCTCTCCATGGAAGAGGCGGCCGAAACGGTTTCCCCCTCACCCCCCCCCCCACACCACCCACCACACATAACACACAAAGAAACATTCAAAACACACTTTTAAACATACTAAAAAAATAAAAAATAAAATAAAAAATGGAATGGAAGCCCTCCAGTAATCTTACTGCAAAACCTTAGTGTAATTATTCCAAGGCAGCATGCGGGCAACTACGATGCTGCCCTTAACCTCATTACTGCCATTACTCACCCCCTTGCACTATTTCCGATGGTGTTTCTTGGAGCAGGAACTTCTTGATTCCCAAGACGTTTTTGACAATCGCAGGATGTCTAGTTTAGTTTAGTTCAGAGATACAGTGTGGAAACAAGCCCTCCGTCCCACTGAGTCCGCGCCGACCAGCGATCCCCGCACAGTAACACTTTCCTACACACACTAGGAACAATTTACATTGTTACCAAGTCACTTTGCCTACAAACCTGTATGTCTTCGGAGTGTGGGAGGAAATTGGAGCTCCCGGAGTAAACCCACCCACCCAGTTTCAGGGAGAACGTACAAACTCCAGCACCCGTAGTCAGGATCGAACCCGGGTCTCTGGCGCTGTAAGGCAGCAACTCTACCACTGCGCCACCATGCCACTCACCATGTCCTTAGGTGCATTACAGCCAATTACGTATTTTTGAAGAGTAGTCATTGTTATGCTATCCAGAAACATGGCGGGTTCACCCAGCTCCCAAGTTCTAGAGCAGTGATCACATCATCTGCTGTTGAGAGCCACCAACAACACTTGTTCACAGTTCATTCATTAGATGTTATCCATGGCTTCTTCAGGGCAGCACAGTTACTGCTAGTCTCATGATTCCAGAGATCTGCATTCAATCCTGTCCCCTGGTGCTGTTTGCGTGAAGTTTGCACATTCTCACTGCGACCAGGGGAATAGATCGGGTAAATGCACAGAGTCTTTTGCCCAGAGTAGGGAAATCAAGAAATCCGGAGAGAATTGAGTGGAATATGAGAGGCAATAAAAAATGGAATTAAGTGGGATTACGTAATGGTGTCAATAATTGGTGGACTGACGGTGACATGTCTGCTGTAAAGCTCAATGTCTCTCCATCTGTAATCAACCAACTCATTTATTATCATTTCTAAACTAGTATCAACCAAATTATTTGTCTGATTGTGTCTTTGATTTTAAACTGAGGAGTATTTTATTCAAAAGCCATTCAAGGACAGAATCCAGAAATTTTCATCCAGAATCCTCTCCCCCTTCATTTCTCCTCTCCTCCACCAAGCCCACCCACCAGCCTACACTGAGGCCTTGAGATTCCCATTGTTGGGTAGGAATTGACAGACGGGAAATGAGCCGTGCTTATCAACATAACCTTGCTCTCAAAAAACATAGGTGTGTCTTTAATTATCAGAAATAATCTTGTGCACTAAGAGGTCTTTTGTATCAATGTTGAATCATTGTAGTTTCCTGACAAACATTAATGGAAGTGACGAGTGTTAGTATTAGACGTTAAACCTTTAGACTTTAGAGATACAGCGCTGAAACAGGCCCTTCGGCCCACCGACTCTACGCTGACCAGCGATCCCGACTCTACGCTGACCAGCGATCACCCCGTACATTAGCACTATCCTATGTATTAGGGACAATTTACAATTTTAATGAAGCCAATCAACCTATAAACCTGCACGTCCTTGGAGTGTGGGAGGAAACCGGAGCACCTGCAGAAAACCCACGTGGTCACAGGAAAAATGTGCAAACTCCATACAAGCAGCACCCGCAGTCAGGTTCAAACCTGTGTCTCTGGCACTGTAAGGCAGCAGCTCTAGTGCTGTGCCACTGTGCCGCCCCATTATAATGGAGCTCAGTGGCTTTAGCACCACAAGAACTCTGAATGTATAAAAGCCAGCTAGTTGAAGTCACTTGCCACAAGCATAACTCCATCACAGTTGTATCCATGATACAGTGGGCAGAACTCCGAGTGAGATGGAAATGGGCTTATTTCAAATCTAAAAGCATAAATTCATCGCTCGGCATTAGAATGGTTGAGGTACAGTAGTGACAGAGGGGTAAAATCGAGGAAGATCTACACTGTCAGAAGGAAAGAAAAGGCGTACTGCACTGTTGGAGGGGCGGCAGCACTGAGAAAGGTACACTGTCAACATGGTATCACTGGTGGAGTGCAGCTTTGTCAGATAGTGCACCGCACTGTCTAAAGGAAACATTGGGAGCTCTGCACTTCAGGGGAGCACTATTCAAGTGCTGCATTGTCAGAAGTAAAACTGAGGGAGATCTGAATAGATAGAGGGCAGTACTGAGGAATACTGCATGTCAGGAGGCAGTCTGGGAGTGTTCTGGATTATTGGGGGTAGAAGTGAGGGAGAGCCATACTAGGGATCGTACTGAAGGAGAGATGTACAGCCAAACAGCTGGTACCCACAGAGTGGTGCTCTGTCGTAGGTCAGTGCTAGATTATCAAAGCTGCAATATTTTATGTGAGAAAAAAGATACAAAGTGCTGGATTAACTCAAAAGGTCAGGCAGCATATCTGGAGAACGTGGATGGGTCGGGATCCTTCTTCAGACTAATTGTAAGAGTGGGGGGGGGGGGGGGGGGGGGGTGTAGAAAGCGGGAAGAGTAGGGGGGCAGGACAAAACCGGACAGGTTATTGGTTACTGAAGAAGGGTTTCAGCCCGAAACGTCGCCTATTTCCTTCGCTCCATAGATGCTGCTGCACCCGCTGAGTTTCCCCAGCAATTTTGTGTACCTAGGTTATTGGTGAATATAGGTCTCCTTCTCCTGAATTTTATGTGAGACTTTAAACTTGGATGCTGTCTGCTCTTCCGCTATTTTTTCCCCCAATAAAATTAACTTTTAATTATACAATGTAGTGATGTGGGAGGGCTGGTTTGATGATTCAAAGCTCCGTGTGTGATGGTGACACCAGTGGAGATACATTCAGAGAAGGCTGGTCTCTTCATGTGGAAGAGAGCTTGGTCTGTGTGGGTGATTGGTTCATGCCCACACAGTGGTATCGGTGAAGCTTGGTCCTGGGTCTCCCCACCAGAATGGACGCAGGCGATGCGCTGTGCAGCTGAGAGAAGAACAGAGATACAGAGAAAACAGATACAGATACAAATTCAAAACAGCGGTGAATGTGGATGTCTGGATGGGTTTGATCAAGGAATTCTGCACAGTAGGAATGAATGAGTAGAGATTCTATCTGGTGAGAGTGAATGAGTAGGGGGTTGGTTCAGTGTAGCTCATGGTCCAGTGCGGATCTGCATAGCGATAATGATTGGGTGGACGTTTGTTTTTAGTTTAGTTTAGTTTTATAGATACAGCACGGAAACAGGCCCTTCGTCCCACCGAGTCCGCACCAAACAGCGTTCCCTGCACATTAACACTATCCTGCACACTAGGGACAATTTACATCTCTGCCAAGCCAATTAGCCTACGATCCTGTATGTCTTTGGAGTGTGGGAGGAAATCGAAGATTTCAAAGAAAACCCACGTGGTCACGGGGAGAACGTACAAGCTCCGTACAGACATCACCCGCAGTCGGGATCGAACCCGGGCCTGCGGCACTGTAAGGCAACAACTCTACCGCTACGCCATCGTGCCGCTGTGGTTCTGTACAGCCAGAATGACTGGTGGTGGTCTCGTTCAGTGTGGATCTGTGCAGTAGGAGTAAATGGGAGGATGGGGAGGGGATCTGAAATTCTGTGCAATCTTGATCCAGTGTTTTTTTTCCCCCGATATCCAATCTGTACAACAGAAAGAATGGGAACAACTATCTTTTGATTGCTTCTGTCGAACATGAGAAAATGGAAAGAAATACAATCCCTCTGCGCCATAGTGAACCCAAAAGGAAGGGAACCGTATTAATTTAATTTATTCCATCACAAAATCTTGACTTTTCTGCAAGCCCAACTCTTTGTCCATTTGTTTCTCAATGGTTCAGTAGTTCTTGTCATTATCATTGAGGTACAATGAAATTCTTTTTTTGCATACAGAGCAGGACGATTATTGTGTAGGAAGGAACTACAGATGCTGGTTTACACCGAAGATAGACACAAAAAGCTGGAGTAACGAGTGGGTTAGGCAGCATGTCTGGAGAAAAGGAATGGGTGACCTTTCGGGTCGAGACCCTTCATCAAACTGAGAGTCAGGAGAGGGGAATGAGAGATATGAAAGTCTCTATGAAAGCCATGATCACATTGAATGGCTGGCTCAAAGGGCCAAATGGCCGCCCCTGCACCTATTATCTATTGTCTATTGAAAAGGTGTATGGAACAAATGAATGAAGGATCTGCAAAAGGATAAATCAAAGCCAGCAATCATGATCAAGGAAAGGTGGAGCCCAAATGATCCATTGTTGGCTGTGGAGAAGGTGATATCAAGTAGATACAAACAATGAAACTCAGCAGGCCAACAGTGAAACTAGTACAGTGACTAGGGTGGGGGAGGGACGGAGAGAGAGGATTACTTAAAGTTAAATAAATCAATATTCATACTGCTGGGTTGTAAGCTGCCCAAGCAAAATATGAGGCACTGTCCCTCCAATGTCCATTTGGCCTCACTCTGACAGTGGAGGAGGCCGAGGATAGAAAGGTCAGTGTGGGAATGGGAAGGGGAGTTAAAAGGTTTGGCAACCGGGAGATCATGAAGGCCAAGGCGGACTGAGCGAAGGTGTTCAGCGAAATGACCACCCAGTCTACGATTATTACCTTGTAATTATCAAAGGTATTTGCACTGTGTCGTTGGCAGGGAGATGGTTAGATATTCTCCTATGGAAGTGGTCAATGCTTGGCTGCTGTGGAATGTATCTAATTTGCCAAATAACACCCAAGACTGAATGGTGTCTACAACTTGGTGTAGGTTGTGTAATGAGAAGTTGCAAAAGTAATGGAACATTGTGCAATCATCTATATGCAGACTGTCAAGCATATTATACACATCGTTAGTTTCCCACCAGCCTTATTTATGAATATGGTCCATACAGACACAGCCATAAAACAGTGTCATAAAACACTGGCTCTTTAATATTTCTGCAGGTGCTCAACATCCAAGCTTAACTAATGAGGTTCATCATTCCTGAAAGGTGGGACTCAGAAGATTGAGGACCTGTTTGAAATGTTCTGGGATAAATCCAATTAATACCCATAAACCAAACAAATATTTACAGCTAATAAGAGAGCATTGAATGCGGCAGAAATGTTAAAACCAATGAGATCAGGTTCAGGTACATATCCAAAGACAGACAGGTATGTAGGTAAATTGGCTTGGTAAATGTAAAAAAAAAAATGGCCCTTGTGTGTGTAGGATAGTGTTAATATGCAGGGATCGCTGGTCGGCGCGGACCTGGTGGGGTGAAGGGCCTGTTTCCGCGCTGTATCTCTAAACTAAATTAAACTGAAAAGGGTGTTGTAGGAGCCACGTTTATAACTAGTCTGGTGGGAAACTAGTGTTGAAACCCACTCCATTCCCGTGTCCTTGCAGAATTGCAGTCTGCACATGGAACCCAGATGGGCTAATACTTGCTGACATTCAGGCAATCAAAGTACAGAATGATATCTTGCCTTGCTGTATAATTTTCAGAGAAATGTCATCCTCAGTGAAGGATACTGTCTCCCTTTTTGTTTAAATTCCCAGGTAGTTAGTCCCTCCTGGGGTGTTACTCTGTGAAAGTTTGCTACCCAAGAAGATAAAACATAGAACAACACAGCACAGGAACAGGCCTTTCGGCCCACGATGTCCGTGCCAAATCTACAGATGTGCAGTAGAAAGATAGAGTGCAGACACAAAAATAGCCTGGATTAATTAAAGTGGTAATGAATTAAGTTGGTGCAAGGAGAAGGTAACAAATCTTACATTGTCCTTGCAACCATCTCTGGTTAAAGGTGAGTGCGTTGCCTCCATTCAGCTCCAAGAACAATTCACGAGGGGGTTATTTCTGCTCCCAAGCCAAGCAGGCTTGTCAATTGCTACCCTACCATTTCACAGGGTTAAAAGGCACAGCAGCTCACTGCATCCTTGTTTCAACGGGAGAGATTCACTCTCAGCTGACGACTCTCCTGTTCAGTGTGTACCTCAGTGTCACTTCCCCGTTGTATCACAACCGGATGTGTTATTTCCTGTTACATTAATCCCCAATGTGGCATTCCATGGCTGCATTACTCTGAGATCTATTGCTCCCCGAAGTACTGTTCACAAAGGAATAATGTCCCTGCTCTGTTACCCTCTGATGGATTGCCCCCTGCTCATTATTCCCAGCAGTGTTTCTGCCTCTGCTGTGATACTCAATTTTATTCTATCTGCGTGGCCCCCTGTGGTGTTATTCCTGATGGACTGTGCCTGTCCGTACTGTTCGCAGAGGTATGCGGTCTGCAGCTCTGTAAACGCTTTGATGGATTGTCCCCTGCTCATTATTCCCAGCAGTATTTCTGCCTCTGCTGTGATACTCAATTTTATTCCATGTACTGTTCGTGGCCTCCTGTTGTGTTGTTCCTAATGGAATGTGCCTGGCTGTACTTGTACCCAGGGGTGTAAGGACCTTTGCTCCATTACTCTCCTCTGATATCCCCCTGCTCTCTTACGATACCCACTACTCTATATTGCTCGGTTGTGTGGGAATGCAGTCTGAAGAAGGGTTTCGGCCCGAAACGTTGCCTATTTCCTTCGCTCCATAGATGCTGCTGCACCCGGTGAGTTTCTCCAGCATTTTTGTGTACCTTCGATTTCCCAGCATCTGCAGTTCCTTCTTAAACACTCTATATTGCTCAGTGTGCATTCTCCAGTACGTGACAGATTGCTCCCGGCTGCATCATTCCCATGGAAATGAGGGATACTGCCTCCCGTATTTATTCCCAGGTAGATGGTTCCCTCCTGGAGTGTTACTCTCTGAAAGTTTGCCACCTAAAGAACAGAGAACAGTGCAGCACAGGAGCAGGCCATTCGGCCCACAATGTCCATGCCAAATCCACAGAAGCGCCGCACAAAGCATTTTATCGTGATGCATCACAGCCTGGTTTGGAATCAGCTCCACCCGAGATCGCAAGAAATTGCAGAGAGTCATAGACACAGCCAAGACCATCACACAAACCAACCCGCCTTCCGCTGACTCCATCTATACTTCACGCTGCCTCGGCAAGCCCACCAGCATAATCAAGGGCCAGTCACCCTCTTTTCTCCCCTCTCCCATCAGGCAAAAGGTACAGCATTTTGAAAATGCACACCTCAAGATTCAGGGGCAGTTTCTTCCCCGCTCTTGTCAGGCAACTGAACCATCCTCCCACCAGCTAGAGAGCAGTCCTGACCTCCCATCTACCTCATTGGAGACCTTTGAACTGTCTTTAATCGACTTTTTCAAACTGCGTGTTATATCTTGCACTAAATGTTGTACTTTGTCCTTTATCTACGGATGGCTTCATTGTATTCCTGTATAGCCATTTCTTTGACTGGATAGCACACAAACAAAAGCTTTTCACGTTCCTCGGTTAAAGTAACAATAATAAGCTAAACGAAACTGATGCCAGGTTAAACCAATCTCGTTTGCCTGCAGGTGATCCATATACCTCCATTCCCTGAATTTTCATGTCCTATCTAAAAGCCACTTAAATGCACTATCGTATTTACCTCACCTCCCAGTGCTTTCCAGGCACCCACCACACTCTGTACAAAAAAACCTGCCCACACATCTCCTTCACATTTTGCCCCTCTCACCTTAACCCATGCCCTCCAGTCCTTGGCATTTCCACCTTGGGAAAAGATTCTGACTGTCTACCCTATCTACAGTAGGCCTCTCATAATTTTATATACTTCTATCAAGTCTCCCCTCAGCTTCCGACGTTCCGGAGAAAACAATCCAAGTTCGCTCAATAACTCACAGATACTTGGATTAAACTCCATCTGCCATTTCTCTCTCCATTTCTGTAACTAATCTCTATTCCGCTGTATTCCATACTGTCCACACCTCCACCACTTTTGGTGTCATTCACCAACTCATCTACATTTATGATCAAGTCGTGTACATATATCTCGAAACAACAGCGGTCCCAGCACAGATCTTTGAGGAGCTCCACCGACCATAGGCCTTCAGCCAGAAGAACACCCTTCCACCACAACCCTCTGTCTTCTATGAGTAAACTAGTCACTGTGGATCCCATGCATCTTAATCTCCTGGATCAGCCTACCGGGAGGGACTTTCAGAAATACGTTACTAAACTCCATGCAGATAATATCCACGGCCCTATCCTCATCCATCACCTTCGTCATCTCCTCAAAAAACTCAATCAAGTTCGTAAGACATGACCTTCCGTGGACAATGTAATAATTAACCCATTCTCTTCCAAATGTGAGCAAATCCCACCCCAAAGAATCCTCTCGAATAGCTTCCCTACCAATGAGGCTCACTGGCCTGTAAATGCCTGGATTATCTCTATGTCTCTTCTTGAACAAAGGAACAACGCTGGCTATCCGTCAAACATCCAGGACCTTGCCTGTGGCTGGGGAAGGAACAAGGAGCTTCATCGAGGTCCATGCAACCTCCTCCCTTGCCTCTCTCAATAACCTGGGATAGATCTTTTCAGGCCCTGGGGATTTTTCCACTTCAATGCACTTCAAGAGACCAAACATCACATTCTTGATTTCAAACTGCCCCAGCAGATTAATATTGATTAGTACTGATTTTACTGTCCACCATGCTCATCTGCTTGGTGAACACAGATGCAAAACATTCATTTACCACCTCACCTACATCCTATGACTCCAAGCCTAAGTTTCATCCTTTATCCTTGACAGGTCCTGCCTTCTTCTTGGTTGCTCTCTTGTTTTTAATGAACGCAGAAAAAGTCTCCCGTTTTTCTTCAATCCGACTCGCTGGGATGACTGAGGGAGGGGGCATTAGCTACAGGGAGAGGTTGGACAGACGGATAGTTTTCTCTAGAATGCCGGAGGTTGAGGGGAAACCTGATACAAGTATATAAAATTATCATAGTTGTAGAATAGGTAGACAGTTGGAACCTTTTTCCCAGGCTGAAAGTATCAAATACTAGAGGGCATAGCGTTGAGGTGGCAGGGACAAAGTCTAAAGTTTTTGTTATGTAAAGGGCGGTGAATGCCTGGAATGCACTGCCGGGGATGGTGGTGGAGACATATATGACAGTGGCATTGTAGAGACTTTTACATAAGCACATGGATATGCAGGGAATGGAGGGATATGGATTATGTGCAGGCAGAGAGAGTTGGTCTTGGCCTTAGGTTCGGCACAGATAATGTGGGCCAAAGGGCCTGTTTAGACATAGAAGCATAGAAATTAGGTGCAGGAGTAGGCCATTCAGCCCATCGAGCCTGCACCGCCATTCAATATGATCATGGCTGATCATCCAACTCAGTATCCTGTACCTGCCTTCTCTCCATACCCCCTGATCCCTTTAGCCACAAGGGCTACATCTAACTCCCAGTTTCTCTGCTGTATTGTGATGGACCAGTCTTGTCAAGTAGTTAAGAGACTGTTTTTTCTGCTGATAGGTGATGGATACATGAAATAAACTCCCAGTGAATATCAGTGACAATTCTTGCCTTTGCAGCAGTCCTGGGTCAAAGCTTGTGAAAGGAAATCGAAGGATCAGTAAACACCTCTCCACTGTCTAGAGAGTGTGTGTGGCTGAGCCACTTCACTACAGGCTGTATATGAGGGGATGATTATGCACTGACGCTGTTTGAAACGGCGGCTCAGCTGCTGCCTCTCAGCCTCAGTGACCCAGGTTCGATCCTGACCTCCGGTGCTGTACACGTGGAGTTCACACATTCTGTCTGTGGCCTCGTGGGTTTCCTTCAGGTGTTTCAATATTCCTCCCACGTCCCAAAGACGTCCAGGTTGATTCATCATCAACTTCGTTGAAAACATTAGCGATGCAGTGGTGCTGGTTTCCAACGGGAACGGTGACGGACGCACCACGCATCTCTGTCCACCAGTTCCTGCGGACTTCCGCCGCTGGAAGTATAGGATTTTGGTGTGTGTGCTTTATCATCATTCCTTACAATGTCGTGTGCGATAGTGATCGCGACTTCTATTGAAGTGTGGATGGGCGTTGGCTCACTAGAAGCTCATCCGACCTTTGACAGGTCTTTTTTTTGGTCCTGCTGGGGGTCCACAACCCCTTCCTCACCTGGCAAACCAGGTGGGGGAGACGGTTTAGTCGCTGACTATCTGACCATGGAGCAGGTAGCACGGGATTACATGGTACCTGTGGTGGAGGGAACTCTCCCCGACCTGGTTGTGGTAAATTGCCCCCAATATGTAGGTGATGGGAAGTAGATTTGGGGGGAATTTATTTGAATGGGGATGGGCGGGGGGGAATAAAATGAAATTAAAATATAATTGGGTGGTGGATGGTCAGTACAGACTTGGTGGGCCGAAGGGTCTGTTTCCATGCTACATGGCTTTATGACACTTCTGTCAATAAATTTGTTCATGGAACTGTAATTAAATGCAGGGGAGACTGTAGCAAGTGGAAGTGAGTGGGGTTCAGGGATTGCAATAATGTGAGGAGCGATCTCAGTCCTACATTAAAGTGAGGCTGTATGTGTAGGAAGGGACTGCAGATACTACTTTGCACTGAAGATAGACACAAAATGTTTGAGTAATTCAGTGTGTCAGGCAGCATCTCTGGAGAAAAGGATTACATAGGTGACGTTTTGGGTGAGTCCCTTCTTCATTTAAATAGTGGCGGCGCGGCTCTGGCTGCAGCGGCTCTCCGGCAGTCCTGTTTGTTTTGTGTTTTTTGGGTTGTTTATTTTCGTTTTGGTTAGTCTAGTTTTGGTTTTTAGTTTGTGTTTTTTGGGGGGGGGGGTTGAAACGGGGCTTGCTGTCTCTCCCTGCGGGGAATGCGACTTTTTTGTCGTATTCCCCTTCTCTGCCTCCGTCTGCGCTGAGGCCTAATGGCGGAGCTGGCGACCTCGAGGCTCAGGAGGCAGAGCCCGCCAGGACTCGCACTGAGCTCGCTCCCGTGAGGACGGCCCGGCTCGGGGCTGGAGCAGGGCTTCCGTGAGGGGCTGTGACGCTACCGTGAGGACGGCCGGCCCGAGGAAGGAACGGTGCTCCCGTCGGAGTGGCCGAGCTCGGGGAGGTACGGCGTTCCCAGCCCGAGGGAGGAGCGGCGCCCGGTCGGGGCGGCCCAGCCCGAGGGAGGAGCGGTGCCCGGTCGGGGCGGCCCAGCCCGAGGGAGAAGCGGCGCCCGGTCGGGGCGGCCCAGCCCGAGGGAGGAGCGGCGGCCTGGCGCGAGGCTGAGACGGTGGCAGTACTCACGTGAGGGCGATCCGGCTCGGGGCTGGAACGATGCTCCGGGGGCTGGGACGGCAGTTCTGGCGGCGGTGGCCTGAGACCGGGGTTCGGCCGCGGGCCAGCGGCTGCGTCAGCAGGTCTGGTGAGCGGCAGCTTCGACCACCCCGGGCCGCGGTGTTTGAGCCGCGGGACAGGTTTTAACATCGCCCGGGGGGTACCGCCTCAGCGCAGAAGGAGAAGAGGAGGGAAGAGACTGCAGCCCTAAGACTTTTGCCTCCATCACAGTGAGGAGATGTTGGGTGGACTCACTGTGGTGGATGTTAATATGTGTTTATTGTTGTTTTTTATTGTATTGTATTGTATGTATGACTGCTTCAATTTCGTTCAGACTTCGGTCTGGATGACAATAAAAGGCTATCTATCTATCTATCTATCTATCTATCTATCTATCTATCTATCTATCTACATTAAAGTAAGGCTTCTAAGACCATTCCATCTATCTGCCCGAGCCATTTTATGTACATCCATCGATGCTGCAAATCCAACAGCTCTCCGCTCAGTCCGCATCAGGGAACTTCCAAGACTGTGGAATTTAGCCCCTGTGCCTTTAACGCTTTGTTCCTGACTGGCAATGATCATTCCCACCCCTGCACGGAATTCGCCAAATAGCACGCACAATGTAGGTTGGAGATTTCCCCATTATTTCTGAAAAACAAGTGAGAAGAATCCAGATACAGTCAAGGCTTTGGCAGGCCAGGGTAATACTGGATGGACATACACTGAGATTATAGGAAGAGGGGAATGCTGTTGGGAATAAGGAGTTGGTCAGTTGATGGATAACTAGAAGTCAAAATCTAGTTAGGGCGATCATATTCTAGAACTAGAGGTGGCACGGTGGCGCAGCGGTAGAGTTGCTGCCTGACAGCGCCAGAGACCCGGGTTCGATCCTGCTTGCGGGTGCTGTCTGTACGGAGTTTGTACATTCTCCCTGTGACCGCGTGGATTTTCACCGGGTGCTCCGGTTTCCTCCCACATTCCAAAGACGTACAGGTTTGTAGGCGCGGACCCGGTGTGCGGGCAGACCTGTTTCCAAGCTGTATCTCTCAAGTCTGCAGTCTAAAGATTATATACTGATTCCCAGAAAGTAAGAGGCAACATAAAGAAATTACAGATGCTGGAATCTTGAGCAGAACTGAAAGTGTCGGAGGAGATCATTGGGTCAGGCGGCATCTGCGGTGGGAATGGACAGGTGACGTTTCGGATCGGGATCCTTCATCATCCGGATTGGAGTAGGGTTGTGAAAGCTGGAAAAGGGAGGTTGGGGCAGGACAAAGCTGGGCGATTGATAGGTGGATGCAGGTGGTGTTGGTGGGGGGGAGGGGAGTGCGATTGGCAGATGGGTGGAGTAAGTGACAGGTTAGATATGAAAAGGAGACAAAACTGGAGAAGGAGAGAAGAGGATTGAACTATTAAACCAGACGGAAGCAGATAGGTGAACGAGGACAGGGATGGGGCAATAGAGGAGGAGGGGGATAGTGGGAGCAATTGTGAGCTCAAGGGTTTGGGGAGCACAGGAAAGAGAGAGGAGGTAAGGAGGGTTTTACTTATAACTAGGGAAATTCACTGTTCATACCGTTAGGTTGTAAGCATCTCAAGTGGAAGCTGAGGTGCTGTTCCTCCAGTTTGCATATGGCCTCACCTTGGTAAAGTAGGGAGGAGGTGCAAATGTGGGAACAACTGGAGGTGAACTTTGATTAGGGATGTTGTGATACAATAGTGGCAGGGAAGGTGTGCGGAGATAGTGTAGAGGAGCTAGAGATACATAAGGTGGGCGTAGTTTTGTCAGATGCGCATTTATGTGGATCTTTTCTCAGCCTTTGGAACCTCGGGCAGCTTTAAATCCCATTAATTATTTCTAATACTGGATCGCTGTTGAAATGGAGGAAATGTGGCCATGAATTAGCTCACAAAATACTTCAGAGGCTTCAAAGTGATTATTTCTAGATTGCCCAGTTCACTGACGTTGGCTGGGAAAAAATTTGTAGCTAAGGCAACACGGCTAAAAGCCACCGACTGTTGCCACTGGATCTTTCAATACCTACACCTGAGAGGAGGCAGGGTTTAATAATTGCTCATTTGCTTCATGTTGCATTGAAATGACAGCCTAGACTTTGTGCTCAGTTCCCTGTGTAGGTTTAGGTTGATTATTGCCACGTCTACCGAGGTACATCAATGCAATCAAGTATAGACAGAGCAAACACAGAGATACTGAGCGCAGAATGCAAGGCAGAACTGACTCATTGTAGCACATGAGTTCCTTAAACAATGTCCACAATGGGGTACAGGTGAATCAGACAGTTCCCTAGCTATGGAAGGTCTGTTCAGAAGCCTGATAACAGAGGGAAAGAAGCTGTTTCTGAGTCTGGTGATGCGCACTTTCACCTTCTGCCGGACAGGAGCAGGGAGAAGGATTGACTGGGGTAGGACAAGTCTTTGATTTTGTTGGCTGCTTTTCTGAGGCAGCATGAAGTGCAGATGATGGGAAGTCTGGTCTCTGTGATGGACTGGGCTACACCTATAACTCTATGCAATTTTAAGTGGCAGAGCTTTTCCCAAACCAAGCTGTGAAAAACAAAAGCTTTTCACTGTACCTCGGTACGTGTGACAATAAACTAAACTAAACTAAACTGTGATGCAAACCCACCGTATGTTTCCCTTATCCCTAACCAATCTGAAGAAGATCTCAACACAAAACGCACCCATTCCTTCACCCGCTGAGTTTCTCCAGCATTTTTGTCTACCTTCGATTTTCCAGCATCTGCAGTTCCTTCTTAAACAACATGCTGCCTGTCCCGCTGAGTTACTCCAGCTTTTTGTGTCTACCTTCGTGCATCTGCAGAAGTTCATAGGAGTCACTGGAGACATGGAATGGGACGAGGCAATGACCTTCCAACTGGGGCTCAATGAGCTCACCTAAGCAAAAATACTTCAATAGAAAGGTATTAGAAAGCATCCACCAGGAATGTGGCCAGAAAGGGAAGTGTGATTGGGCTAAAACAACACTGATGGGATAAGGTTTAATGAACTAAACACATTGGGCAACAAATACTCAGTCCAAGGATAATCTCTGCGGTTGTGGCTAGCAGAGGAAGAACAAGGAAGCGTTGCTGTAATCCAATCGCTTCAGAAGGAAGTCAGTATCACATTTACAGTTCAGCAGTCAAATTAAATTTGAAATAGAAGATTCATTTAACCCTCAAACCAGCATTTGTCCTTCAGGATTTAAAATCAAAGTGACCATCTCACCGAAGCATGATTGTCGGTCACAAATAGAACACTGAAAAGTTAGTTAGTTAGTTTAGTTTATTGTCACGTGTACCGAGGTGCGGTGGAAAGCTTTAGTCAGTGGAGAGACAATGCACGATTACAGTCGATCCGTTTACAGTGTAGAAATAGAGATTTAAGAGTGTGGAGCGATGGAAATATGTGATTGTAAAATCTGCTTCTGTGGCTAGCATGCAAATAGTTGCCTGGGTTGGGCGCTATCTTTATACTGACCCCATGACTAACACAGAGCAAAGATTGTCCAATCATCTGTCTCTAGGTCCATGAATAAACTCCTCATCGTATATTCTAGCCCCTATTCCCCTGATGCTGAATTTCCTTCGATATCCATATATCTTCCACGCAAAAAGTATTTTTCGTTCAATTCTTTTCAAATCTGGGTTGAAAATATTCCTAGAGTATGAGGAATCAAGAACCAGATGACATATGGTTAATGTGAGGGGGGGGGGAAAGATTTAATAGGAACCTGAGGGACAACATTTTTACACAAAGGGTGGTAGGTATATGGAACGAGCTGCCAGAGGAGGTAGTTGAGGCAGGTACTATCACAATTTCAAAAAAACATTTGAACAGGTAGATGGATAGGAAAAGTTTAGAGGGGTATGGGCCAAACACAGATAGATTGGACTAGTGTAGATGGGGCATGTTGGTTGGCATGGGCATTGGGCTGAAGGGCCTGTTTTCGTTCTGTGTGATGCTATGCGTATTGTTAACCTTTTTAGTCAAAGGGTGATACATCTGTGGAATTTATTGCCACAGACGGCTGTGGAGGCTGTCATTGGGTATTTTTAAGGTGCAGAATGACAGATTCTAGATTAGTAATGGTGTCAGGGAGAAGGCAGGAGAATAAGGTTGAGAGGGAAAGATAGATCAGCCATGATTGAATGGTGGAGTAGACCTGATGGGCTGAATGGCTTAATTCTGCTCCTATAACTTATGAAATTATGAACCGTGTTCACCTTCCATTGTTTTAAGCAGCCTGGAGATAATTTCATAGATTGCTGGTGAGTTTTCTAAATCGTGTCCCTTTTGCTTTCAGAAACTTGATGCCGAAGACGTTGGATGGCCAGCTGACCATGGAGAAAACGCCCAGTTACTTCGTCACCAGGGAGGCACCAAAGCGCATCTTCTCCATGGCAAAGGGCACCAAGCTGGTGGTGGTGGTCAGGAACCCAGTGACCAGAGCCATTTCGGATTACACACAGACACTGTCCAAGAAACCCGAGATTCCCACCTTCGAGGTGCTGGCCTTCAAGAACAGGACCCTGGGCCTGATCGACGCCTCTTGGAGCGCCATCCGTATTGGGATCTACGCCTTGCACCTGGAGAACTGGCTCCAGTTCTTCCCCCTCTCCCAGATCCATTTCGTCAGCGGGGAGAGGCTCATCATTGACCCGGCCGGAGAAATGGGAAAAGTCCAGGACTTCTTGAGCCTCAAGAGGATCGTCACTGACAAACATTTTTACTTCAACAAAACCAAGGGATTTCCGTGCCTGAAGAAACCTGAGAGTAGCAGCCTGCCAAGATGCCTCGGAAAATCTAAAGGAAGGACTCACGTCCAGATAGACTCAGACGTTATTGAGCAGCTAAAAGAATTTTACAGACCATATAATATAAAGTTTTATCAAATGGTGGGACAGGACTTTCGATGGGACTAACTGTTAGCTGAATTACACTTTGAGAAAATAAAGGAAATAACATTTATAAATCTTGCACCATACTCACCCAAGTGGTTTGTGATGACACATACAGTGATGACATCCAAGTCCATGGATATTTTTAATGCGGAGATCAACAGATTCTTGATTGGTACGGGTGTCAGGGGTTATGGGGCGAAGACAGGAGAATGGGGTTGAGAGGGAAAGATAGATCAGCAATGATCGAATGGCAGAGTAGACTTGATGGGCCAAATGGCCTTGTTCTGCTCTATAAGTTATGAGCATGATACAAGCCAGGCTGTGCCAGAGCTCACATGATGGGGCCCTGAGGTTCGACAGAGAGCTTAAGGAGCTCCCTCCTGCAATGGGATTTAGGGAAGTCACTGCTGCAAACAGAAACAGATACTGACCAATAACAAGGCAACCATGGGGGATAGCACAAACAAACCATAGGACCCAATGCTGGTCCCGCCACTAGAACACCTGTAGCAGAAACCATTGTAGGGGAAGCCTTTGGGAAAACAGGACCAACCACTGGACCAACCACTGGCCCATCCACTTGTGGAGAAACTGAATGTGCAAGGGAAGTCCATTGGGCAAACAGAATTGGGCAACCATAGGGGAAGGCTACTGAAGTACCTGCAGGGGAAATTAATGGACAAACCAGATGAACCACTGGGGTAAGAGAACAGACAAGTCAGGCAAGACACATTCACACATTCACACAACCACAGAATAGTCACAGCATGGAAGTCACTTAGCCCATCAAATCTATATTTGCTCTATGTCAGAGCGATTCAGCTGATCTTTCCCCCCACGGCACGGTGGCGCAGCAGTAGAGTTGCTGCCGCACAGCGCCAGAGACCCGGGTTTGCTCTACGGGTGCTGTCTGTACGGTGTTTGTATGTTCTCCCCGTGACCCGCGTGGGGTTTCCCGTTTCTTCGCACACTCCAAAGGTTTGTAGGTTAAGTGGTTTGGTGTCATTGTAAGTTGTCCCTAGTGTGTGTAGGATAGTATTAAACCCCTAATCCTGCAAATTCATGCCTTTTTGCATGCCTGACCCCTTTGAACATTCACATGAATGATTAGTCTATCCCCTCCCTGACTTGAAACACATCCCCTCGACACCCTCGTAATATTCTCTACCACCTTAGCTTCTCCAGTCTATCCCCTGCTTCACCTTTTAGTAAATCTCGTCCACAACTCCTTCTCTTCAAAAACCTTGACACCACTCCTAAAATGTGGGTCCCCACTACCGGACACATTACTCCAGTTAAAGCCAGCCCAGTGCTTTATGGATGCTTGCTGAGATGTTCATATAGATGTTCACTATCTTGCTCTTGAACTCTCTGCCATTAATTATAATCCATGTAATGCATGGGCTTCGCTGACCACTTGCTTGACCTGCCCAGCCGTTTCCAACAAACCATACTCGTACATCCCCAGATATCCCAATTCTTAAACACCTTTTTAAATTGTATCCTCTAGTTTATAATTCATATTCTCGTGCAACCTACAAAATGCAACCTGTCATGCTTTGTAATATTAAACTTTATCCATCACCTTTTCACCCATTCCAACAGTCTGTCGATACTTTCTTGACACTTATAGCTATCCCTGTCAACATTTGCGATCCTCCGAGTTTTCTACATATTTGGAAATTGTGTCACATAAGCCCAAGCTTCAATTATTAAAATACGTTAAAGAGAGTACTGGTCCTAGTAATCACCCTGGGGAACTCTACTGGATTCTTTTTTTTCCAGGTCAAATAAAATGATCTTTCACCAACAATGTTTGTTCCCTGCTGCTTAACCAATTTTCTATCCACACTGCTACAGCCCCTTTCAGTCCACAATCTTAAATCGAGATGACAAGCCTATTGTACAGCACTTTATCACTTGCCATAAACACACAAGTTGATTACAATTCCACCATAAACCTTCTCTGTCATACAGAGGCACAGAGTCATACAGTGTGGAAACAGGCCCTTCACCTGAACTTGCCCACACCGATAAACATGTCCCATCTGCACAAGCCCCACCTGCCTGCATTTGGCCCATATCCCTCTAAACCTGTCCTATCCATGCATCTGTCCAATTGTTTCTCAAATGTTGCAATTGTACCTGCCTCAACTACCTCCTCCGTCAGCTCGTTCTATACACCCACCACCCTTTGTGTGAAAAAGATATCTCTCCGGTTCCTATTAAACCCTTCTCTCTTCACCTTAAACCTATGTCCCCTGGTTCTAGATCCCCCTTCTAGTTTTCTGTGTGTTTAGATAGATACATAGACTGTGTATCTTTGTAGACAGATAGATCTATTCCTCACATGATTGTATACACCTCTAGAAGATCATCCCACATCCTCCTGCGCTCCAAGGAATAGAGTCCTAGCCTGCTCAAACTCCCTATAGCTTAGCCCTGGCAATATCCTCATAAATCTTCTCTGCACCCTTTCCAGTTTGACACCATATTTTCTATAACATGGTGCCCAAAACTGAACACAATAATCTAAATGCAGCCTCACCAACGTCGTATAGACCTGCAGCATGACTTCCCAACCTATGCTTCTATACGCAATACTCTGACCGATGAAGGCTTCATCTAAAAACTCTTATTGTTAATTAGACACAATTTTCCTGGAGTAAACTGGGCTAACCTCTGGAACAATGACAGAGGCATTCTCTAAGTGAACCACTGAGAGATGCAATGTCAACCCCTGGGCTATTCACGTGGGCTACAATAGCGATTAGCATTAAGGCAATCACAAGGGCAAACAGTAGTATTCACGGATCAATGAGGAACAGGCATGAGGGCACACAGCCAGGCAACAAGATTAACCACTGGAACAACCAGTGGCTTAACCTATGGGGAAACTACTGGAATACCATTGGGGTAACATTTTTCACATGGGCATCCAAATGACCTTTTTGAAATGATGTATGTTGTATTGCACCAATATTTTTGAAGTGATCATGCTGGTCACCAGAAGACATACAGACACTTTCCCATCGCAAGATAGCACTCGCACTCCCATATAAAGAAGTGATTGTGTGTTCAGGCCTCTCCTTCTCTCCTGTCATTGATTTTTCACCTACATGGATTATTTTACTGCAACTATTAACCTATCTTTACTACTCCCTGTGGGTGTTTCAGTTATCACAGGTTTAATTATCTTGGGCTTATTGCTCCAGAATCCACCGCTGTATGACCGCTATATATTATTTTTCTCTATATTCTTGGCGTGTGGGTCTGTAATTATAGCTGGTGTGCCTTCTGATACAGAGTATCCTGTTTCAGAGGGAAGAGTCAATTGCATTGGGTTTCGACTAAAGGCCCGAAGCAGGTAAGAGCAGCAGCTTTCCGGCCCCAAAGGACATCGGTGAACTCTGTCATGGGGCATCTCTATCAGTTGTTCACCAATTTAGGAAATACCTGTACTTTAATTGAGATTTTTTTTATTTTATAACTGAAACGTTAACTCTTTTTCTTACCATAACAGCCACCTGACCTGCTCAGTCCCATAGAATGTTTTTTTTAACTTTTAACACAAAGTGCTTTAATGAGATTCAAACTCTGGGATAAATACGAATTTGGTTGGAATGTATAAAAAATAGGCAACACCGAGGTAGGCAGGGATATAGAATGGTCAGGGAAGACTATAAACTTACGATATTACCCAAAGTCAGGATCACGCCAACTCATCTCCCCAATACTCTGATGGCGCAGCGGTAGAGCTGCTGCCTTACAGCGCCAGAGACCCGGGTTCGATCCGCTGTCTGTACAGAGTTTGTACGTTCTCCCTGTGACCGCGTGGGTTTTACCCCGGTGCTCTGGTTTCCTCCCACACTCCAAAGACGTACAGGTTTGTAGGTTGATTGGCTTGGCATCATTGTAAATTGTTCCTAGTGTGTGCAGGATAGCGTTCACGCATGGAGTGATCACTGGTCGGCGCAGACTCAGTGGGCCGAAGGGCCTGTTTCTGCGCTGTGTCTCTAAACTAAAATAATAGTTCAATGACAAAATTGCAATTGTGTTCTTTCTGGCAGGAATAATTTAAAATGTATATATTCCAAGAAATTAGACTGTACCCATGCAGGTGCGCTTAAATATTCAATTAATTTTCTCCCCTAAAAAAACATTAGTCCATTGTTCGGTTATAGAGTCATAGAGTTTGGAAACAGGCCCTTCGATCCAATTTGTCCACACCGACCAACATGTCCCATCTACACTAGTCTCACCTGCCTGCCTTTGGCCCATATCCCATGTCAACCAAAAAGCTGAAATGTCTCAAAATTTACAGGCATATGGTACTGTATGAGCTTGTCTCATCACACTATCTGTATGGCCTGTCTTTGTGCCGCTGGCTTCCATCAAAGTCTTCAATGCAAAATTGTTGTTATTGTTTTTGTTGTTGTTATTGTCAAGCAACATCAAGTAGTCACAGTGGTAATATGGTGAAATGCATAATCAATGGTGAAACTGGTAAGAAATGGTAGACACAAAATGCTGTAGTAACTCAGCGAGATAGGCTGGAGAGAAGGAATGGGTGACATTTCGGATTGAGACCCTTCTTCAGACCTGAAACGTCACCCATTCCTTCTCTCCAGAGATGCTGCCTGTCCTGCTGAGTTACTCCAGCATTTTGTGTCTACCTTGGATTTAAACCCGCATCCGCAGTTCTTTCCTAAACAGATAAGAAATTATGTCTTCATAATTCGGAAAGAAGGAGCAGATGTTTTCCTTGTCGTAGGAATTAGCAATGTGACGAAGTGTCAACTTACTTGTACAAATCTATAGCGGTTCATCTCATAGCATTGAGCCAAATATTTGGATTAGTGAAATGTTACTAACATTTCTCTTTGACAGATTTACAAGTTATAGGAGTAGAATTAGGCCATTCGGCCCATCGAGTCTATTCATCCATTAAATCATGGCTGATCTCTGTCTACTAATCCCATTTTCCTGCCTTCTCCCCATAACATAGAAACATAGAAAATAGGTGCAGGAGTAGGCCATTCGGCCCTTCGAGCCTGCACCGCCATTCAATATGATCATGGCTGATCAGTATCCCGTACCTGCCTTCTCTCCATACCCCCTGATCCCTTTAGCCACAAGGGCCACATCTAACTCCCTCTTAAATATAGCCAATGAACTGGCCTCAACTATCTTCTGTGGCAGAGAATTCCAGAGAACCCTTGACACCAGTTCTAATCAAGAATGTGTCTATCTCTGCCTTAAAAATATCCACTGACTTGGCCTCCACAGCCTTCTGTGGCAATGAGTTCAATAGGTTTGCCACCCTCTGACTAAAGACTAATTTATCTACATTGATGCCCAAAAAGACAGAACATGGAGTACAGTGGGCAAGAGCATAGAAGCATAGGACATACCACTCATGCTTCTGAGCACAATTTAATGTGATCACATCTATCTCTATCTAATTCAACCCACACATCTAAGGCTCCATTTCCCTTATACACTTGCACACAAAATCATTGAACTCAGGTTTCAAGTAATTAATTAAGCCTTTGCCACTGGCCCAACTCTGACTGCCATTCATAATCCATTGAAGGTCATTGAATGTGCTGGCCCACATCAAGGGCTGCTGACCCATCATCAATGTTCTTGATAATCCATATCAGTTACTTTTCAAACTTCAAACTTTTCAAATTTAAAAAAATCTCACACATGGTTTCAAATCCCTCCATTAATTTGCCCCTCCCTATCTCCAATCTCTAGTCTCCTTCAACTCTGCAGTCATTGTTGGCAGATAACAGAATTATATGTTCCAACAGAAATGCAGTAGTCTAAAGGGCCTGTCCCATCTGGGCGACATTTGCGCGTCACGCAGGTGGCGCGCGCAGATTTTGTGAATCCTAAAATCCTGGGGCGCCGCGCGTGCCCGCGCATCACTGCCCATGTCACCACCCACCATGCGCGCGTAATGCACGCCATGCATGCGTCGTGACTTCCTTGGCCCTCAATGCTGGATTTCCCTCCCAAAAACACTCTATTCTCGGTGGGGGTCGGTTCTCTGGATACTTTCAAGAGAGAGCTAGTTAGGGCTCTTAAATATAGCGGAGTCAGGGGATATGGGGAGAAGGCAGGAACGGGGTACTGATTGGGGATGATCGGCCATGATCACATTGAATGGTGGTGCTGGCTCGACGGGCCGAATGGCCTACTCCTGCCCCTATTGTCTATTGTCTATTGTCTATCTACATGCCTCCTTTATGAAGCTCCTTAAGACACTTATCATTGACCAGGCTTTCACTTTGCATGGATCAGTGTCTAATATTATTTGATAAGCCTGCTATAAATTGGCCTGGGGCATTTTACAATGTTAACAGTGTTGTGTAAGTGCAAGCTAGAAGCACTCAGCAAGTCGGGCAACACTGAACAGTACTGGACAATGCCCCTCATCAGTCCTGACGCATGAACACACCAGCCATCATCATAAATAATTGATACCTAAAACTTCCCACATCTGATGAAGGATCTAAGAAATAGGCGAAGCGGTGGTGCAGCACTAGAGTTGCTGCCTTACAGCGCCGGAGACCCGGGTTCGATCCTGACTACGGGTATTGTCTGTACGGAGTTTGTACCTTCTCCCTGTGATCACATGGGTTTTCTCTGGGTGCTCTGGTTTCCTCCCACACTCCAAAGACGTGCAGGTTTGTAGGTTAATTGGCTTGTGTAAATTGTAAATTATCCCTAGTGTGTATGATAGTGCCAGCGATCGCTGGTCGGTGCAGAATCGGTGGGCTGAATAGGCCTATTGACACATTGTATCTCTAAAGTTAAAATGAAACGTTAAACATTTCTCTCTCCACGGATGCTGTTTAACCTGTTGAATGTTTCCAAAATGTTCTAATCAGATCTGCAACATCTATGGTTATTAGAAACATAGAAAATAGGTGCAGGAGTAGGCCATTCGGCCCTTCGAGCCTGTACCGCCATTCAATATGATCATGGCTGATCATGATTACTTTTGGTTTTCATATACAAGTACACAATGTTGTTGGTACAAGTTTTGACTGAATCACCATTGAAGCAATTTGCTGTTAGTTCCTGTTAATTTCCCCCCATCCACTTCCAGTTCCACTGAGTTTGAGTTTGAGGTTAGTTTATGGTCACTTGTACTGAGGTACAGTGATATTATTTTGTTGCATACTACCCAGTCAGCGGAAAGACAATACATGTATACAATCGAGCCGTCCACGTGATACATGATAAAGGGAATAATGTGAATGATGTTTAGTGCAAGATAAAGCCAGTAAAGACCGCTCAAAGATAGTCCGAGGGTCTTCAATGAGGTAGATAGCAGTTCAGGACTGGTCTCTAGTTGTTGGTAGGATGGCTCAATTGCCTGATAACACCTGGGAAGAAACTGTCTATGAAACTGTAGGTGTGCGTTTTCACACTTCTATACCTTTTGCCCGATGTGAGAGGGGAGAAGAGGAAGTGGCCAGTGTGCAACTCATCCTTGATTATGCTGCTGGCCTTGCTGATGTAAATGGAGTCAATGGAAGGGAGGCTGCTTTGTGTGATGGTCTGGGCTGCGTCCAGATGTTCCTAAAACCATGCTGCGATGCATCCTGTGAAAAATGTTTTATACCCAGCGCATCTGTAGACGTTGGTGATTAGAACAACATAATTCAGTTTTCCCACATCAGACACATATTCCCCCCCCCCCCCCACCCCTTCCGTCCACCACCAGTGCTATGCACAGTCCACCACCACGTCTGGGTTGTACAATGTCACAAAGCATTAACCAAAGAGGAATGCAGATAATGAGATTTAATTAGAACAGATACTCTCTCAAATGACATTGAGCTATGGGCTTGTCTCCAACATTCAAAGGTCAGAAAACTCAACATTTGACGTAACCAGGTCTCGCAGTCAGTAACCTTATATTCTCAGTAGTGCTGTGTCAATAGTGACATTTTATTACCCTTGGAACAGATTTACTTAAGCTTATTGATCGATGAAAGAGAGTCACCGTGTAATGAAATCTACTTCATATCATCTGTCAGAGTATTATCCGCAGTCAATGTAGCCCAGCACACAGTTGTCAGTGGTGGGATCGACTCGTACAATATGCTTCCACAGTAAAATTTGGGGGGAAAGACAAAGGTGTTTAGAGATACAATGGGGAACCAGGCACTTTCAGTACGCAGGGTGGAACCCGGGTGTCTGGTGCTGTAAGGCAGCAACTCTACCTCTGCGTCACCTTGCCGTTCAATTGGAGTAAAACTCAGCCAGGGTGGGAAAGGTGAAGACAGAGGTGAAGATTGCAGGAAGATGTCAGAAGGATACGTCCCATTCCAGCACTAAGCCAATAAATCAGACTAGTCTCTCAATATAAGGAAAAATGTATTCACTTAGTGAGTGGTGAACCTGCGCAACTCTCCACCACAAATGCCAGTGGAAGTCAAATCATTAAAGAAGGTGGTAGATATATTTCTTAACATACAAACATAGAACATAGAACATTACAGCACAGAAAGTAATCTCCCTCTGCACATGATTCATAGAAACATAGAAACATAGACAGTCGGTGCAGGAGTAGGCCATTCGGCCCTTCGAGCAAGCAGCGCCATTCAATATGATCGTGGCTGATCATCCAAAATCAGTACCCTGTTCCTGCTTTCTCCCAATATCCCTTGATTCCATTAGCCCTGAGAGCTTATCTAACTCTCCCTTGAATACATCCAGTGAATTGGCCTCCACTAACTGGCTGAGAATTCCACAGATTCACAACAAAGTTTTTCCGCATCTCAGTCCTAAATGGCCTACCCCTTATTCTTAAACTGTGACCCCTGGTTCTGAACTCCCCCAACATGGGAGAACATTTTTCCTGCATCTAACCTGTCCAATCCCTTAAGAATCTTCTTAAGATCCCCTCTCATCCTAAATTCCAGTGAATTTAGTCGATCCATTCTTTCATCATTTGTCAGTCTCGCCTATCTGAACGGCTCTTAAACACCACTGTCATATCAGCCTCCACCACTACCTGAAGTGCTTTCCAGGACCCCACTACTCTCTGTGAAAACATGCCCCACATATCCTCACTTTAAACTTTCCTCCTCTGACCCTAAAGGTATGTCCTGTAGTCTTTGACAATTCCACCCTGGAAAAAAGGTCCTGACAGTTAGTGTACAGGGTGATCGTTGGTTGCCGCAGACTCGGGCCTGTTTCCACACTGTATCTCTAAACTAAACTAAACGAAACTTCCTTTTTAAATATCCCCAAAGATCTATTCTCTACAAACCTCCAAGGAAGTACACTGACCCACCACCCTCTGTGAGAAGAAGCTCTTCTGTGCCTCAGTTTCAATGATAGCCCTCTTACCACAATTATTTTTCCTCATTCAGGACACAGCCACTGGTGGAAACATCACACCCCTTAGAATTTTACGTTTCAGTAAAGTCACCCCTTATTCTTCTAAGTTTCAAAGAAATGTAGATCTGCTATCTTAAGATGCTTAAGATTTAATGTCAATGTTCTCATCTCAGGAATTAGCCTGGTGAATCTCTTCAGGACCGCCATCACAACCAGTATTCCCATTGTTAAATAAGGAGATCCAAACTGTGTCCAGTACTCCAAGTGTGGCCCCATCAACACCGAATAATCCCTCCCTATTTTTAAACCCTAACCTTCTTGTAATAAATGCCAGCATGCCATTTGCCTTCCTAACCACTTGTTGCACCTTCTTGCTGAGTTAATGTGATTCACACGTAACAACATGCATTTGGGGTTGGCACGGTGGCGCAGCGGTAGAGTTACTGCCTGACAGCGCCAGAGACCCAGGTTCGATCCTGACTACGGATGCAGTCTGAATGGCTACAGCAGCCGGGTGAATGAATAAATTGAGCGCAGCCTGTAGCAGCGGTGGAAGGAGTTGACGGCATCGTACTGGGCCAGGCTGGGCCCTACAACATCGATCCAGAGCCGCCAGGACACCAGAGCTTAAAGTGAGAAGATAAGAAATTGCGTTTCTCCTTGAGCCACGATTGGACTTTGCAGAGACTCAGACATTGCAAGATGCGGTGACTATCTCCTATTGTTCCAGAAGAGGACAGGCACGGTGGCGCAGCGGTAGAGTTGCTGCCTTACAGCACCAGAAACCCGGGTTCAATCCTGACTGCAGGTGCTGTCTGTACGTAGTTTGTACATTTTCCCTGTGACCACGTGGGTTTTCTCCGGGTGCTCCGGTTTCCTCCCACACTCCAAAGACGTACAGGTTTGTAGGCTAATTGGCTTCAGTAAAGATTGTAAATTGTCCCTAGTGTGTAGGATAGCGCCAGTGCACGGAGATCACTGGTTGGCGCGAACCCGATGGGCCGAAGGGCCTGTTTCCTCACTGTATCTCCAAACTAAACTAAAGTAAACATCTCAATCCTTCCACACGTCCTTCAACGTAATCTTTCTTCATTTATGTAACAGTCTGCCTTTTGATTCCTCTTTCTGAAGCACATGACCTCACACTTCCCTATTTGCCAAGTCACCCACTCACATTGTCTACATGCTGTGACAGATTCCAAATACCCATCTCACACCCTCCCACTTAGTTTTATGTCATTGGCAAACTCAGATACCGTACATTCTGCCCCCACCCCCACCCCCCCCCCCCCCCCCCCCCCCCCTCCCCCTCCACCCTCCAGATTATGAAGATAAACCACAATTAATTAGGGCCAACATTTCTTACTTGGGCTGCTCTTCATTATTTTTTCCAGCCCGAAAAAATATATGTTTCTTCTGACTCAGTTGGAGTAAATAATAATTGAAATAGTTGGAAACGTGAAATGAAAGAGAAAGCTGGAAATACTCAGTGGACCAAACAGCAAATGCAGGGGAGAAACGTTGAGTTAATGCTGCAGGTTGGCTCTTTATCAGCATTGTGCAGTTCTGACACAAACTGGAAAGGTCTGATATGTGAAATGGTTGCATTCACTGTTGGATCCTGAGGCCAATACCATTCAAAAACAGTGATCAAGCTTACATTGGGCTTTGTTGGAACAGTGTAAGAGGCCACATTTATTTTGTTTAGTTTAGAGATACAGCGCGGAAACGAGCCCTTTGGCCCACCGAGCCCGTGCCTACAAACCTGTACGTCCTTGGAGTGTGGAATTATACTGGAGCTCCCGGGATAAAACCACGCAGGTCACGGGGAGAACATACAAACTCCACATAGACAGCATCCGTAGTCAGGATCGAACCTGGGTCTCTGGTGCTGTAGGGCAACAACTCTACCGCTGCGCCATCGTGCCTCCCTTTTTATCACAAAACTCAAAAAGTCAGGAATTTAGAAAGATGAGAGGAGACTTCATTGAAAATTACCAAATAGTGAAAGGCCTGGACAGAGTGGATGTGGAGAGGATGTTTCCACTAGTGAGAGAATCTAGGATCAGAGGGCACAGCCTCAGAATAAAAGGACTTACTTTTATAAAGGAGACAAGGGGATAAAGAGAAATGTCTTTAGTCAGAGGGTGGTGAATCTGTGGAATTCATTAACACAAAAGGCTGTGGAGGCCATCATTGGCTATTTTTAAAGCGGAGATAGAAGGAGATAGAAGGAAAGATAGATCAGCCACTATTTAGCGAACTAGACTCGATGGACCAAATTGTATAGTTCTGCTCCTATGTATTATGAACTTATGAACCAAAAACATAACTGCAAAGGCTGGGAATCTGAAATAAAATTAGGAAATACTGGAGCAAATACACAGCATTTCAGTTTTATCAGCAATAAGGGATAAACAGGTTGGTCTAGATAGCAGAGAAGATGGGGAAGTTTAATGATGGTACAGAGGGAATTTCTGTGATAGTGTAGACATGAAGGGTTGATGGGAAGCCACAGTTAAGGATGAAGGAAGGTACATCAGACACACAAGGAACTGTGGATGCTGGAATCATGAGTGCAACGCAGAGGGCTGGGGTAACTCAGTAGCATCAGTGGACAGAATGGAAAGGCAATGTTTTGGGTTGGGACCCTTCTTCAGACTGATTGTAGCAGGGGGAGGGAAAGCTGGAAAAGAGACAGGGATAGGACGAAGCTTGGCAACTGACAGGTGGATATAGGAGAGGGAGGCTTTATTGGCAGATAGATGGACAAAGACGGGACATGAAAAGGAGACTAAAGGATGTCAGGTAAGGAGAAGAATGAAATGTAAAGCCAGAGGGAAGGGTGGAGGTGGAAGGGGATGAGGGAGGGTAGAGGGTGGGAAAGACAGGTGGGATAGTGGGAGAAATGTGAGCAGATTGTGGCAGGGGTGTCAATGGAAAGGGACAGAGGGAACAGGGGAAGTCCAGGACAGAAAGGTAATACTGAAAATGGGAAGGTAAGTTTAAGTGGCTAGGAACAGGGAGATCCAGCAGGCCTTGGTGAACCAAGCTCAATTGTTTGTCAAAATCGTCATGTAATCTGCGCTTGGTCTTGCCGATGTAAATAAGGTCACATCAGAAGCACCAAATATAACAGATAAGGTGCGAAGCGGTGCATGGGCAGAGAGGCATGACGTGTGGTTTGAAGAGCAAAAACCTGTAGTTTACAATACCAAAATTGAATAGTTGAGAAAAAACAAGGTGTACAGAGTTGCTTATTGGTTACAATCTGAGGAGTATGATGATGCTACTGATTATGATATGCCAATGTACCAGCTAGCAACTGATCTTTTCCATAAAGATTTGGTCTATTGCTAGAAATAGTAATTTATTTACCTATGTAATGGACGTACGGCATATAATACAATAATATTTAAGTTCTGATCTTGAGAATATCACATTTTTGAATTTTCAAGGCAGTCTGGGTATTTATTACTATTTCCGTCACAACCGGCAATTTTGTAATTAGCTACAATTAGGTAATTAACTAATTATATGCTTTAATTTCAGGTCATCCAAGTAAGATGTTTCATATTTGTTTCAGAATGCTTCAATCTGTAATAACTGAAAATTTCATTCAGTTCTCTTAATGTTTAAGAAAGTTATGGGCTTTTGACTGTCCTCGATCACAGCTTTTATGTTAAGTCAATGGAAAAGCAATAGGAAATATGTTAATTTCCGAGTATGAAAATGGTCATAACTTTTTTAATACTGAAGATATGAAAGTGAATTAGGTGTCAAATAAAACTTCTTTTTATGCTTTATCTGATGGGATAAATTGCTGACTTGATTTTTTAAATGTCAAAAGTTTGTAACATTGCTACTTCATATCACGAACGAGAGAATGGTCTTGACCCACCATCCACCTCATTAAAGACCTTTGGACTACCTATAATTGGACTTTACTGGACTTTATCTTATACAAATCATTATTCCCTTTATCCTGTATCTGTTTACTGTGGATGGCTTGATTGTAATCATGTATAGTCCTTCTGTTCTTCTTCTTGCGTATAGCGTGCACAGCCTAAAGTTGTCGGACAACTTGTTCTATTTGATCGTGCACGCCGGGTTGATTGCATTCGTCGAAACAGGGCGGACCACGTGAAGGTTGCAATCTTCCACCCCAGTCCTTCTGTTGACTAGATAGCACGCAACAAAAAAGCTTTTCACTTCACCTCAGAACACGTGAAAATTAACTAAACTAAACTAAGCTAACTTGGGTCGGTGGATCTGGCATCATCTCTGGGCTACTTGGATGGGTGACGTTTTGGGTCAGGTTACCATGTTCAGACTGGCTGTGGTGGGGGACGGGGGACAGAAGCTGGAAGAAAGGATGAGCGGGACAAAGTGTGGCAGGTAAATAGGTGGACACTGGTGAGGGGTTTGGAAAGGCAGGTGGTTGGAGAAAGCCCAGAAATGTAAAAAGAAGGCGTGAGACAAAAGGATTGAGCGAGCCCAGGTGGGGCACAGGGGAGGGGAAGCGGGGGAAGAGCGGGGAGGTGTGTGTGGGAGAGAAAGAGGAGGGGGAGGAGTAGGGAGTTGAGCCTCTCCCTTTATTCGTGTCCAAACCTCCTCCCATTTTTACCTGTGTACCTCATCCAAATGAACAAAACCAGTTCCCATTCACCCAACCATGCATAGTCCCAGTCGGCCAAACAATCTATCATTTAGGAGTAGCAGGTAGTACTGCTTCTTCATAGCTACACTGACCCAGTTTCGATCTGACATTCGTTTTAGTCTGCATGGAGGCTACACATTCACAGTAATTCAAAGTAACGTCAGCAAATTTGCAGATGACTCAAAGCTGGGCGGCAGTGTGAACTGTGAGGAGGATGATGCAGGGTGACTTGGACAGGTTGGGTGAGTGGGCAGATGCATGGCAGATGCAGTTTAATGTGGATAAATGTGAGGTTACCACTTTGGTGGCAAAAACAGGAAGGCAGATTATTATCTGAATGGTGTCAAGTTGGGAAAAGGGGAAGTACAACGGAACTGGGGATCCTTGTTCATTAGTCACTGAAAGTAAGCAGGCAGTGAAGAAAGCAAATGGCATGTTGGCTTTCATAACAAGAGGAGTTTAGTATAGGAGCAAAGAGGTCCTTCTGCAGTTGTACAGGGCCCTAGTGAGACCACACCTGGAGTATTGTATGCAGTTTTGGTCACCAAATTTGAGGAAAGACATTCTTGCTATTGAGGGAGTGCAGGTTTATTCCCGGGATGGCGGGACCGTCATATGTTGATAGAATGTAGCAGCTGGGCTTGTACACTCTGAAATTTAGAAGGATGAGAGGGTATCTTATTGAAACATATAAGATCATTAAGGGATTGGACACGCTAGAGGCAGGAACCATGTTCCCAATGTTGGGGTAGTCCAAAACCAGGGGCCACAGTTTAAGAATAAGGGGTAGGCCATTTAGAACGGAGATGAGGAAAAACGTTTTCACCCAGAGAGTTGTGAATCTGTGGAATTCTCTGCCTCAGAAGGCAGTGGAGGCCAATTCTATGGATGTTTTCAAGAGAGAGTTAGATAGAGCTCTTAAAAATAGCGGAGTCAAGGGATATGTGGAGAAGGCAGGAACGGGGTACTGATTGTGGATGATCAGCCATGATCACAGTGAATGGCGGTGCCGGCTCGAAGGGCTGAATGGCCTACTCCTGCACCTATTGTCTCCCAGCTGCTGCCGTTTCTTGTGGCCGCCCCAAAGACGTGCGTGGAGGATAATTAGCCATTGAAAATTGCCCTTAATGCAGGGAGACAGATGATTAATCAAAGGGGAGTAGATGGAAATGTGTGGGAGGGGACGTTTGCAGAGAGAGTGGGCCTGACCCAGGGAAACAACGGACCGGTGGGCCTAGTTATCTCCATCTGTGTTGTAATAAATAGGTGTTATTAAGTATAGCTACTCCTGGTGTTCAGGTTTTTGGTCCATGGCCAAAAATCAAGCACACAAAAGGAGGACAGCCATAAAATTATTCCAATTATTATTTCATCCTCCTGTTACAACCTAGTGCAGTTCAGAGACCAGACTCTGATAATCAAGAGAGTGCAATGTAACATAGCAAACCCATTCATGAGAATACTTTCACTGTGGCAACAGTAGACCTGTTACCAGAGTGTGACCACAGGCTGATGTTCAAGGTAGTTCGGAGGAGTTACTAGAGTATTGGAGTGCTGCATAGGTTCAGTATTAATCACATATTCCAGTCTCACACCAAGGAGGCTCAGTTGTCACAAAGCCACCTCTGGCCTGTTAGTGTGGACCATAAAAGATGTCTTCACCTACAAGGTTCTCATCCCAATAAGAGTATTAAGAAAAAGCATATAGGACATAGAGAACTTGACGTAAGCCAATATTTTTCCATAGCGCGTACACACACACACACACGGGTTAACACACAAGCATCCATAGCATTCCTTTGGGAGAGCCCACTAAGGTCCCATGGGGGCATCGTCCACATAAGACATCTGTGGTGAGGAAGATACGTTATAAATATACCTTCATTCCAGCTTCAGGTCTTTGAAATTGCTGGAGGGGAACACCTGCATTTCCATCTCTCATTAACTAACTCTTGCTACCAAAAATAAGCACAGTTTCCATTGAAACCATTCAGTGCCCTTGGTAACCAAATCATTGGAGAGCTAAGGGCTCCCCACTACACCACTGGAATATTTGTCATCACCAGCTGTGCTCCACCAGTCTGTTGCTACAGCTCTACCATATCCGTCCAATTCTCCATCCAACTCTAACCATTCAACTCTCTATCCTCTCTGCTGCTTCTCTCCATCTCCCAGCACTCCCTCTCTACCTCCCCTCTCAGCTGCCCAGTCTCCTCTCTCACCTCCGATTCACTCTTTCCCTTTCCATCTTCCTCATGCCTCAATGCCCCCTCACTCTCCCTCTGTCTCCTATCACAGTCTCTCTAACTCTATAATCCTTTCTAATCTCATCCCTGTCACACTCTCTCTATTTGCCATAGCTTTTCCTTTCCTTTCTATTCCCCCTCCCTCCCTTCACTGCTCCCCTCTATTCCAACCAGTCTGCGTCCCTCTCTACTTCTCTCATTGTCCTCTACCTCCCTTCACGACTTACTATCAGCCTCTCCTAATCCATATCACTCCCACCTTCACCCGCTCTCCATTAGTCCCTCTTCATCACTTATCTATTCCTATTTCCCCACACTCTATCTATCTATCTCACACCCTCTCTCTTCTCTTTCTCTCTATCTCCCCCATTTCGACTCACAAACAATGGAAGTAGTCCCATTGGAGTTTTATTGAGCGCTCTGGGTGAACAACCAACAGCTGCCCAACACTAGAGCCAAACAGGTGGCATGTATACCAGCCACTATTTAGTTCATCCCACATTCATAAGGTTCTTAATCCAAGCTGTGCAATCCTATTCCTACCTTATCAACAGGACACTATGGACCGCGTTTGTACTACCTTGGACATTTTCTAATTGTGTATTTTTGTGACGATTGTCTTTTTTGCAGTCTTTTTTCACTGTATTGTAGAATTTATGTATAAATGATGTCTTTGTGTGTTTTCTGAGTTGTATGTGCCTGTGATGCGGTTCTATGCAAGATTTCCACTGGATCTATTCCTCACCAGACTTGTGCAAATGCCAATAAACATGATGACATGAGTGTTCCTTTAAACAATCCCATGTAAGTTACTGTGGATGACAGAATCAGTGTGGAAACAAGCCCTTCAGCCTAACATGTCCCATCTACACTAGTCCCACCTACCTGCGTTTAGCCCATATCCCTCCAAACCTGTCCTATCCATGTACCTGTCCAACTGTTTCTTAAACATTGCGATAGTACATGCCTCAACTACCTCCTCGTACAGCTTGTTCCATACACCCACCACCTATTGTGTGAAAAAGTTACCCCTCAGATTCCTATTAAATCTTTTCCCCTTCACCTCTGGATTTCCTCTGGATCTCGATTCCCCCACTCTGGGCAAGAGACTCTGTGCGTCTACCCGATCTATTGCTCCCCATGATTTTATACACCTCTATATGATCACCCTCACCCTTCTGCGCTCCAAGGAATAGAGTCCCAGCCCGTTCTACCTCACCCTAAAGCTCAGACCCTCGAGTCCTGACAACATCCTCGTAATTCTTCTCTGTGCCCTTTCCAACTTGACAATATTTTTCCTATGTCATGGTGCCCACAACTCAACACAACACTCGAAATGCAGCCTCACCAATGTCTTATACAACTGCAACATGACCTTCCAACTTCTACACTTGGTGTAAAAATACCTCTAACTGTGTCCCAATTAAACTATCCTCGGGTAGGTACAGCACAGGTTATATACAAAGTAGACAACCTTCTACACTGCCTGAACAGACACTCCTAGGGCAGGTGCAACAGAGGTTTTGAGGAGAGGTGTTAAAAATAGGTTAGATACTGAGTCGAGCTCTCTCTGACTAATTAATCTATGAGAGAATAGAAATTTCCTTAGTACATGAGGAGTTAAAAACTGAAAATAACCGCGCTGTTCCCTTCAGGTCCTGTTAAATTCTAATTACATTCCCTCATCTGCCGTGAGGGCATTGAATAAATATTTGCCTCTGCGGGTGTTTTTATCCCTTTTGTTTATTAAAAAGCAAATTACGACTGGCATAATTTCCCATCCAGTAATTACCTTCCAGCTTCACCATGCATGGCAAGACCACAACTATTGGTGGGGTGGCTCGGAGCACTGGGTGCCTGAGCTGCAGTTTGCAGCTGTCTGCAATGCTGAGTGCTGGGTTCATGTTTCAGATCGAGGAGTCGCCCTCAGGTGCTAATATAAATGTTTGAATTGCAAGCAGCAACTAAGGTCTCGGTCCCAGCCCATCCTGTTTCTATCACAACCATCGCATCTCTCTCACATCACAGGAGTCATTGTATCTATTGTGCCTGAAAAGCTGCAGTTTCCATTGTTCCAGTTGCTATCATGTGCATATGACAAATAAGCACTCATGTTCCCTTGTCTAATGCTCCCATCCGTTTGTCAAGATTGTCTGTACGGCGATTGTACGTTCTCCCAACATAGACAGTGTTTCAACCCGAAACATCACCCATTATTTTTCTCCAGAGAAGCTGCCTGTCCCATTGAGTTGCTCCAGCATTTTGTGTCTATCTTTGGTTTAAACCAGCATCTGCAGTTCCTTCCAACATATTGTACGTTTTCCCTATGACCGCATGGTTCCTCCCACATGCCAAAGACGTACAGGTTTGTAGGTTAATTGGTTTAGGTTAGTTTAGAGATACAGCACAGAAACAGGCCATTCGGCACACCGATTCCGTGGCGACCAGCGATTCCCGCACACTTGCACTATCCTACAAACACTAGGGCCAATTTACAATTAGACCAAGTATATAAAATTATAGAAGTATATAAAATTATAATGCACGTGGTCAGTGTGCCATTTTCCTCAGGGTGAAAAAGTGAACTACTAGAGGACACAGGTTTAAGGTGAAAGGGGAAAAGTTCAAATACGATTGGTGAGGCAAGTATTTTCTTTTACACAGTGGTAGCTGCCTAGAACACTGTCAGGGAAAGTGGTGGAAACCAATACAATAGCAAAGTTTAACAGGTAATTAGACAGGCACCTTAACAGGTAGGGAATGGAGGAAAATGGTCCATGTGCAGGCAGGAGTTATTAGTTTAATTTGGGACATGTACCATACTGTTCTTGGCTCAGGATGGACACAAAGTGCTGGAGTAACTCAGCGGGTCAGGCAGCATCTCTGGGGAAAAAGAATGGGTGACATTCTAGATCGGAATGAACGTAGAAGGAGTGGAAACAGCATCTGCAGTGAAGAAGGGTTCAGACCAGAGAAGACACGGCATAGAGTGGGAGAGACTAGAACCAGAGGTCATAGCCGCAGAATTAAAGGGTGCTCTTTTAGAAAGGAGGTGAGGAGGAACTTATTTTATCAGAGGGTAGCTAACCTGCAGAGCTCATTGCCATAGAGGGCTGTGGAGGCCAAGCCAGTGGATATTTTTAAGGCAGAGAAACACAAATTCTTGATTGGAACGGTATCTAGGGTTATGGGGAGGCAGCAGGAAAATGGGATTTGGAGGCAGAGATCAGCCATGACTGAATGGCAGAGTGGACTCGATGGGCCGAATGGCCTAATTCTACCCCTATAATTTGTAAACTTGTGACACCGATCCTTTTTCTCCAGAGATGCTACCCGACCCACATATGGGGAGTGTTCCTTTGATACAGTCCGTCCGACAGTTACTCCAGCACTTTGTTTCTACCTTCGGAGTAAACCAGCAGCCGCAGTTCCTTCCTACACTGTTCTATGCAGTATGTTCTGAAGTTTTTGCAGAGTAACGTTGAAATCCAACAGAGAAGAAACAGCAATAGGTCGAGAGATATCAAGGCACAAATATAGGGGAGGTCGAGGAAGGGTTTAGACCGAATAAATCCAGACGATTCGTCCTCTCAGCCTCCCCGACCAACAGTTGTGTCTCCTCGAATGCGAAGCCCTAAATGGGGTGGGAGATTGCAACCTTCACATGGTCCACCCTGTTTAGACTAATGCAATCAACCCGACATGCACAAACAAATAGATCAAATAGAACAAGTTGACCGACAACTTTAGGCTGTGCACGCCTATGCAAGAATAAGAAGAAGGACCTAAATCAATGAATGAGCTTTGCTGCAATCGATGCCTACTATTTATTTTTTGGAAGCAGCACTTCCTCCCACAGGTCAGTTGCTTTATCCTTTGCCAATTTCTGACAGTGAGGTATTATCAAAAGCATTGCCAACTCGTCTCTGAGGGACGGAAGCAGTTGTTAATCTGATGCTCACGGACAAAATCATTGAACAAACTTTACTGATGTCAACACTGATTGTGGATGGCTACTCATCTGTAGTTTGGCCGTCCGACCTGCCATCTATCAAATATTGTTAATGACAGAAATAAGAGTTAATGGTACAGTTAACAAACCTTCATCAGTTCATGAAAATAGGAGCATTAGTAGAAGAGCACCATAAGAAATGAACCGTCCATCAGAATAGCAGCATTTATGTCAGATGTGACTCAGGGTCTCTGAGTCAGACGCGCAAAGGTTCCAATTTATTCTCTTGAGCAGAACATTTAACAGAACTCTTGAACACTACAGTTTGGAGAGGCAGCACTTAAGGAGAACTGCACTGAGATGGAGCAGCATAGAGGGTTTGGAGGATGCACTACATTTCCGAAGGAACATTTCTGAGTGTTAGAGGTGACCTTTTGCACTGTGACTGCACGCGCCCTGGCTGGAGTCTGAGAGCACCATACGCTCAAAGAGGCATGATCAGGATACTTTATTACAATATATATTATGATAGTAAATTAATTGTACTCGTCTTGTTGCACCAGAGGTGTCAGCATTGTAGAGTGTAGCCAGCGCTCCAGAGACTAGGGTACAATCCTGACCTCCAGTGCTGGTATCTGTGACTGTGTGGGTTTCCCTTGTGTGTTTCAGTTTCCACCCATTTCCCAAAGACAAGCTGGAAGTGGATTAATTGGCCACTGCAAATTGCCCCTATTGTGCACATGAGAATCCCGGCTTTATTGGGAATGCGGGGGAATTAAATGGGATTAGCGTTAAAGTGTATTTAATGGTTGGCGTGGACGTGTGCTGAAGTGCGTGGTTCTTTGCTTCATTATTGTATGATCCTCATTTGCTTTGCATTGTCTAGACTGTCTATACGGAGGATGTTTTCCCAGGGTCTACAATGAGGGGTCATAGTCACAGCTGCTGGCTAAGACTGTGATAAGAGTCATAGAGTCACACAGCATGACAATCAGCCCTTCAGTTCAACTCATCCACGCCAACCAACATGCACCAACTAGGCTAGTCCCATTGGCCCACATTTGGCCTTTAACCCGCCAAAACATTCCTAGCCATGTACCTGTCCAAGTATCTTTTAAATGTAGTTATAATATCTGCCTCCACTACCTCATTGGGCTAGTCATTACATTTAACTCCACCCTCTGTGAGAAAACGCTGCCCCTCTCATAAGACACCATCCATGCACAAAACCATGCAGGTTATTCCTATTTACTTCTGTTTATCCAAATGCATATACATTTTATCGCTCAGAATCCTCTCCATGAATTTACAAACCACAGATGTTAGGCACAGATGAGGAGGAATTATTTCACCCAGAGACACTGAACCTATGAAGTACACAGTGCAGCTCCCAACAGTAAGTTTACATGTGACACTGAGTAGGTGACCACGTTACGGAGCACCTCCATTCAGTCTGACTCCAATCAGTTCATAAGGGTGACTATGAGCTTCCACTTGTGTAATTGCCCATCCCGCTCCAAGCCCCCCATCTTTGACCTCCTCCAGTGACGCCCAATGTAAGCTGATGGAACAGCACCTCATCTTCCAAGTGGGCAAGCTGCAGCCGAATGAACCCCATATTGAATTCAACTATTTCAGATAACCTGTTTGTTTTAGAACTGGCCACTTCTTAGTTTAGGGGTACAGCACGGAAACAGGCCCTTCGGCCCACTAGGTCGGCATCGACCAGTGATCCCCGCACAAACTTATACTATCCTACACACACTAGGGACAATTCACAATTACACCAAGCCTGTACGTCTTTGGAGTGTGGGAGGAAACCGGAGATCTCAGAGAAAACCCACGCGGTCACGGGGAGAAAGAGGAAACTCTGTACAGACAAGCACCCAAAGTCAGGATCGAACCTGGGTCTCTGGCGTTGTAAGTCAGCAACTCTACCACTTTGCCACCATGCCATCCACTTCTATTGTGAGATCACCAGTCATTAACTTTCAACCAGTTTGACTCTGCAGATGCTGCCTGTTCTCTTGTGTATTATATTTTGTCTCAGATTTGCAGCAGTGACTGCCAGCTCCTTCTCCAACATGTCCTTCTCATCCCATTCTCTCTCTAACAGAAAATTATGTAAGATGGACAGACGGGGCATCCCTGTCACAAATATTCACACTCGATTAGTGAAAGGCCTGGATAGAGTGGATGTGGAGAGGATGTTTCCACCAGTGGGAGAGTCAAGGACCAGAGGTCACAGCCTAAGAATAAAAGAAAGTACCTTTATAAAGGAGATGAGGAGGAATTTATTTTGTCAGAGGGTGGTGAACCTGTGACATTCATTGGCACAGACGGCAGCGGAGGCCAAGTTAATGGATATGTTTAAGGCAGAGATTGACAGATTCTTGAGTAGTATGGGCCTCAGGGGTTATGGGGAGAAGGCAGGAGAATGGGGTTGAGGGGGAAAGATAGTTCAGCCATGATTGAATGGCGGAGTAGACTTGTTGGACCGAATGGCCTAATTCTGCTCCTAGAACTTATGAACATGAACTATGAACTCTCTAGCCTGCCCCCTCTCTGCAACTTAAAACATATTAATTTCCTACTCAGCGGGTGCAGCAGCATCTATGGAGCGAAGGAAATAGGCAACGTTGCCTATTTCCTTCGCTCCATAGATGCTGCTGCACCCACTGAGTTTCTCCAGCATTTTTGTGTACCTTCGATTTTCCAGCATCTGCAGTTCCTTCTTAAACATATTAATTTCCTAATTTTTTCCCAATCTGATGAAAGCTCATTGACCTACAATTTTGACTCTTTCTATCTCCTGACTGATCCATTAAGTGTTTCCAGCTATCACTGCTATTGTTTTGGATCTGGCAAAGTATCAAAAGACAGACTTGAAAAGGTTAAATTAGGTCCTTGGCTGGAATTATGAAATCTATACCAGTTAATCCGCTGCAGAAATAAAAAGGAGAGAGGCATGTTGGAGATCTTCCCGCATTTATTCCCATTCTTTCAGCATTCTACAAGTCCCTTCAGAATTGTTAACACTTTTAGAAAGCTGTGATTTAGTCAGCTTACAAGTGCGCGCGTTAAAATAAAGTACCATGGAGAGATTTAATTCTGTTCCATTTCCTCTAGGGAGTAATCACGATCTTCACCCTTCAACGAGTTCTGAGAGTTAATGGCTATTTGGCAATTTTGTTCTATTATTCGTGATCATCAACACGGGAGAGTGAGGAGGACTTAAGGTGGAAAATTATCTGATGATTAATTTCTTGATTCCAGCCAACACTTCCCAGAAAGGTACGGAATTAATTAGCTTCGGAATAAAGCTTCCTCTACACTAACCCATCAAATGCTCTCAGGGCAATGATACTATGGTTAGATAGATAGGGGAGAAAAGGTTAGATATCGAGTAAAGTTCCCTCAACACAAGCCCATTAAACAGCCTCAGGACAGGTCGAGCTCAGTCAGATGCAGTGTAATGCCCCTGTCATAGAAACATAGAAACATAGAAAATAGGGGCAGGAGTAGGTCATTCAGCCCTTCGAGCCTGCACCGCCATTCAATATGATCATGGCTGATCATCCAACTTAGTGCCCCTGTCCCACTTAGGAAACCTGAACGGAAACCTCTGGAGACTTTGCGCCCCAGCCAAGGTTTCCGTGCGGTTCCCGGAGGTTTTTGTCAGTCTCCCTACCTGCTTCCACTACCTGCGACCTCCGGGAACCACACGGAAACCTTGGGTGGGGCGCAAAGTCTCCAGAGGTTTCCGTTCAGGTTTCCTAAGTGGGACAGGGGCATTAAGCTTCCTCTGCATCGTCCTATTATCCATCGACCTTGCCATAACAAGTAGGTCAGAAGCAGACTGAACTTTCTCTGAAGTGTGAAGAAGGGTTCCGACCTGAAATGTCACCTACTCCTTTTTCCCAGAGATGCTGCCTGACCCGTTGAGTTACTGCAGCATTTTGTGTCTATCTTCTGTGTAAATCAGTATCTGTAGTTCCTTCCTAAATTTTCTGTAATCTGGCCCAGTAAACACTCCCAGGGAAGAAATAGCATGCAGAAAGAAAATCTACAGGTTACATTAGTCATGCCAAAAGTGTTTTATTGTCCTAGACAGAACAATGAAATTCATACTTGCAGCAGCACAACAGAATATGCAAACACAGTACTCTGTAAACAATATAATATAATGAATGAAAGAAGTTCAGTGTATTAAACAAGTAAACAATAAGTGTAAACAGACAAAAGCAATGCCCCCAAGTCTATGTAGATCACAGCTTATTTGGAGGTGTTTAAGAAGGAACTGCATATGCTGGAAAATCGAAGATAGCCAAAAATGCTGGAGAAACTCAGCGGGTGAGGCAGCATCTATGGAGTGAAGGAAATAGGCGACGTTTGGGGTCGAGCCCCTTCTTTCGACTTCAGAGAAAGTTCAGTCTGCTTCTGACCTGTGGTGTACTTGTACCTGGTGTGGGTCTCTGATGATGCCGGCTGCCATTGAGGCAGCAAGTCCTGTAGATCCCTTCGATAGTGGGGGCGTCAGTATCCGTGATGGACTGGGCAGTGTTCACCACTTCCTGCAATCTTCTTCGCTCCCAGGCATTCAAGTTGCCGAACCAGGCCGTGATTCAACCAGTCAATATGTTCTTTACTCTACACCTATAGAGGTTCAAGAGAGTCCTCTCTGACATACCAAATCTCTGCAACCTTATCAGGAATAAAACACAGACTCACCAATGCAGTGGGGAATATTTTTGGAGCAGGGTTGCATGGACCTCTGGGTTGAGGTCATCTTTACCCAGTGGAAGGAAGCTGTGGAATTGATGGCATGGGGCTGTGGGATAGACTGCTACACCATACTGCCATTTCCCTACGGATGCATGGCACTACAAAAAATATTCATCTGATCAAAACTCCTGCTCATTTTTATATCTCTATTTAGTTACAGGACTGTGTGACCTCATGATGCTGACAGCTTAACTGTTACTTTCAATTTAACTGTAAAAAGCAAACTTTATAATCAATTCAATTTCCCAGCAGGTAGAGTGAAGAGGTAAAAGTGCACATCACGAGCCCTAGTGACACTGGCATTGACATGTCAGCTGTATTGAGCTGGACTGCAGTGAGCCTGTACTCACTGTATGTGTGTGGGTGTACTGTATGTATCTCAACTGATGTTGAGACATGTACTAAAGCAGACAGGCGTGGGAGTGAGTCAACACCTTTACACACAGTGTAGTGTGGGTGTACACGAGCACACAGTACCAGCCAGGTGCTGCCTTTCTGACCTGCGGCATGTGTGTTCAGGAAATGATACTCAGACACATAGAACTAGCCAGGAGTGAGCACTCTCAAACCGAAGAAGGGTCTTGACCCGAAACGTCACAAATTCCTTTTCTCCAGAGATGCTGTCTGACCCGCTGAGTTACTCCAGCTTTTTGTGTCTATCTTTGGTTTAAACCAGCATCCATCTGCACAGTTGCCTTTAGTGACTTGGTGCTATGGCATAGACATGGGAAAAGCCACAAGGAAATCCTTCCCTTAACCCATGTGTGCTGCAGTGTACAGGAGTTGACACAGACATACACAGACCATACAGCCTTCTGGCACAATAAGTCTCTTATGATTTTGCTGAAGGTTTGAATGGACTGATCCAACCAGTACCACTCGGCGTTTATTCTTTCACATTTGAATGCCAATCTCATTCCCTGTTGAAACCCTCACTGACTAGTTTCAATTCTTCCAGATGCTAGGAGGCTATAAAGTAACCGCTGGGCTGACACCACCCCCCCACTACCCGGAAATTTGACATGCAAAATCCCACCAGCAGAGGCTATTCTCTAATGCACTGGTTGTAAATGGTTTTGAGAATTCCTGAAATCAGCAGAGGTGCTACGGAAATGCATGATTTCCCGTTCCTCTTACAGTTTGGTCAATGCTTCCCCTCCTTCCTAACAGCAGCAGCTGATGGGAACAAAGAAAACTGTCGCAACTCCAGGACAAAGGGTTCAAGTTGGTCAGGCTCGAGTCAGGCACAGCATGCCTCAACCTACTGAACTACTCCAATCTACAGTCATCGAAACAGATCAGTCCACTGCTAGACAAAAATGCTGGAGAAACTCAGCGGGTGAGGCAGCATCTATGGAGCGAAGGAAATAGGCAACGTTTCGGGTCAAGACCCTTCTTCAGACTAGTCCACTGCTAAATTATTCTTCCCAATATCCTTCAGTTTTCATTGCTGCTATATGTGAGCAGAGATGATATTTCATATTTTTGTTCACTTTGCTTTTTTTGTGGCATCAGGGTGCTTGGTCATTTTGTTCAACATGTAATCCTAGGGAGACCTAGGACAGAATCGGGGGACCCATCTGAGTGCTCCAGGGTGGAGCCCAGCATTGCTGGAGGAGCCAACACTGAGCTGCTGAATCCCCAATCATTTCAGTGAGGTTTACAGAGAACAGAAGTACGTCATTGTTTAATTAGATTTGTTTTGTTTAATTGTGCGTTTCAGATCACTGGTTTTGTTTCTTAATAAATAAAATATATAAATAATATATAAATTATGTTTTTAATAAGTGGATTTTTAAATTTTAGATATGTTCAGATGTAAACCCAATGATAGCTGTCACTGTCCACCAAGCTTCCATTGCCACTTTGCCAGCTGTTAAGGGGTAACCATCGGTGGCTCTGGTGCAGGGCTTTCACACTGTATCACTGTCTGCACCCCAGCGCCAGATCCCAGGACACTGAGTGCCTGCAAAATGAGTGGTCGTAATGGCTCACAGCAGGAGAAACCAGAACTTACGTGGCCCAACTAATCACTACCAGAGCAAGCAGTCCTAGCTCTGTGGCAGTGTGTTTCCCTTGGGGTGCTGCTCATTCCCCATGCTCTACAATAATGTGCGTGTGATTATCTCTGCCTCTACTGTTGTGCCCCACAGGGAGAGAGTAAAGAACTGAAAAAAATGTTGAGCACACTGGCATCTCCTTGTGTTACTGTCACCTCTATCTATTAGACAGTTGCTGGGAAGAGTAGATTGGGAGCAATTGTCATAGAGTAAGCATAAAAAGCTCAGTGGGACAGGCAGCATCTCTGGAGAGAAAGAATGGGTGACGTTTCGGGTCGAGACCCTTCTTCAGACTAGTTAGGGGAAAGGGAAACGAGAGATATAGACAATGATGTAGAGAGCTATAGAACAATGAATGAAAAAAACACAGATGATAAAGGAACCAGGCCATTGTTAGCTGTTTGTTGGGTGAAAACGAGAAAGGGAGAGAAAAAACGAGAGAGAATGAATATGAGAGAATGAATATATGAGAGAATGCCAGGGTTACCTGAAGATAGAGAAATCGATATTCATACCATTAGGATGTAAGCTGCCCAAGCAAAATATGAGATGCTGTTCCTCCAATTTGCCTTTAGCCTCACTCTGACAATGGAGGGGACCTAGGACAGAAAGGTCAGTGTACGAATGTGAAGGAGAATTAAAGTGTTTAGCAACCGGGAGATCAGGTAGGTCCAGGCGGGCTGAGCGAAGGAATTCTTCACTTCTACATTTGGTCTCGCCAATGTATAAGATTCCACATCTTGAACAACGGATACAGGAGATGAGGTTGGAGGAGGTGCAAGTGAACCTGTGCCTAACCTGAAAGGGCTGTCAGGGTCCCTGGACAGAGTCAAGGGAGGAGGCATAGCGACAGGTGTTGCATCTCCTGCGGTTGCAGAGGAAGGTACCTGCGGAGGGGGTTGTTTGGGAGGGAAGGGATGAGTTAACCAGGGAGTTGCGGAGGGAACGGTCATAGGGTAGGTCTATATTAAATACGTGGAAGTTGAATAAAGGGTTGCTGGTCGGAATTCAGGACCTATATGTTCCTGTGAGGAAGAAAAACAAGAATGACAAGGTTCAGAAACCTGAAAAGACAGGAAATGTTGCAAATCTATTCACGAAGGAAAAGGGTGCACATGTAAGGCTTGAAATCACTCAACGCCTTTGAAGAATATATGTCAAGCGACTCAGGGGATCATGCCTTTGGTGAGTAGGATTAAAGAGAATCCCAGAGAGCCTCATGCATACGTTAACAACCTGAGGTTAACTAGGGAGAGGAGACGGCCACATTTGGATGATAGCACTAAATTAATACTTTAGTGGTACACACCAAGGAGAAGGACATGCACGATTGAGATCAAAGAAGGATCTACTGATATTCTAGGGCACAGTCAGTCATACAGTGTGGAAACAGGCCCTGTGGCCCAACTCACCCACACCGGCCAACAATGTCCCAGCTACACTAGTCCCACTTGCCTGTGCTTGGTCCATATCCCTCCAAACCATTCCTATCCATGTACCTGTCTAACTGTTTCTGAAACAATGGGATAGTTCCAGCCTCAACTACCTCCTCTGGCAGCTTGTTCCATACACCCACCACCCTTTGTGTGAAAAAAATACCCCTCAGATTCCTATTAAATATTTTTCTCTGGTCCTCGATTCCCCTACTCTGGGCAAAATGTGCATCGACTCGATCTGTTCCTCTCATGATTTTGTACACCTCTATAAGATCTCCCCTCAACCTTCTGCACTCCATGAAATAGAGACCCAGCCCACTCAACCTCTCCCTATAGATCATATTCTCTAGGCCTGGCAACATCCTCGTAAAATGCAGTCTCACCAACATCTTATACAACTGTAACATGACCTCCCGACTTCTATACTCAATACTCTGCCTTTGTTCGATGTCCCAAAATGCAACACCTCACACTTCTCCCTATTAAATTCCATCAACCATTCCTCTGCCCACCTGGACAATCGATCCAGATCCTGCTACAATCATTCACAACCATCTTCACTATCTGCAAACCATTAACTTTTGTATCATCAGTAAACTTGCTCTGTATGTTCTCATCCAAATCATTGATGTAGATGACAAACGAACGTCCCAGTCGCCCGTCCCTATCCCTAAGCTCATCTGCCTTACCCTTCAGGCCCCTTACATTAAAATATGTGCAGTTTAAACCAACCCTCCTTCCTCGCTCTCCGCCTTTCACCTGCCTATTCTGTCCACTAACCTTTCCCACACCACCCTCCATACCAACTTCTAGCTTCTCACGTGCCTCTATCCAGCACAAGATCCCACCCACTGCCAATCTAATGTTGATAAGGATGTGGTGTTGGCGGCTCTTGTAGAACATTGCTCAGGGCCTGACGGGATCTATCCCAGATTGAGGAGGACAAGAGAAGAGATTGTTGGGGCTTTGACAGAGATCTTTGTATCCCCTTTAACCATGGGTGAGTTGTCAGTGGACTGGAAAATTACCAATGTTGTTCTTCTGTTTAAGGAGAGCAACCAGGAAATTACAGGTTGATGAATGTAGAGTTTCATCCAAACAAGTGCGAGGTGTTTAAGGAGGAACTGCAGATGCTGGAAAATCAAAGGTAGACAAAAGTGCTGGAGAAACTCAGCGGGTGCAGCAGCATCTATGGAGCGAAGGAAATAGGCAACATTTCGGGCCGAAACTCTTCTTCAGTGTGAGGTGTTGCATTTTGGAAGAGGAAATCAAAAAATTAATGGAGCATTGATGTAAAGAGGGATTTTAGGGTGCACGACCTTAGCTCCCTGAAGGAGACAAAAGTAGGCAGGATGGTAAGGGAGGTGTAACGCAAGTGTTTCGTATAAACGTTGGGACGTCATTATTAAGACAATTTTGGACTGCTGTGTGCAGTTTAGGTCACCTCATTACAGGAAGGATTTGAAGGCTTTGGAAAGGATGCACACGAGGAACACCAGGATGTTACCTGGATTAGAGAGTATTAATCATGAAGATAGCACGGACTGTCTTGGATTGTTTTCTCACATGCATACACATTCAGTTTCATTCACACAGGCACGTTGTACTTCCACACCGACATATACTCAAAATGCAAAAGTTAAAAGCACCAACACCTGCTTACACACATACACACTTCAAAATATCTTCAGCAGGACAATCTTTGGGATTCAGAAGGGAGATATGGACTCATGGGGTCATCAGACAAGATAAACCGACTGATTTTTAGACATTAATTAATGGAATGAAGGCATACGGGAGTAATTCTGTAAAGTGGTGCCGAGGTGGGAGATTAGTGGTGATCTGACTGAATGACAGAACAGACACAAGGGGTAAATGGCCTATTCAGTTTCTCTTAAGCTCAAACACACTCATGTACACACATGACTTCGACACACTCGCAAACACTTGTCCACATATACAAACATATACAGCCTGCATGTACACCAGCGCACACACACACACTTTCACATACATATCGACAGACATATGCACACAAACCCACATAGACAAGTAGAAAGACTGACAACTACACCTACATAAAATGAATCAAATAACCACACTAATTATTTACAAATATTTACACATGCAGTATGTAGTTAAAAATCTAACCAGACATACAACTACTCACTCTCCAAGCCTTTTCAATTACAAATCTCTTTACTCAAGCTGTACTTAGAATCCCTGAAGTATCCACTCCATGCATCAAATGATTCCACTGGATCACATTTGCAGACAGATTTCGTATCCTGCAAACATAATTTCAGCATAATACTTCCCTTAACTAAATACATTGCATGATATGCATTTTATAAACATAAACTGTTAGTGTTAAAAAATACAGGCTAATTGCATTTGTCGACCACTACAGTAACTCCAATTATACTCTGCAGTTGGTAAACAATTAGATTCTCAGTTTGGTTGTCCACGAAAATGCCCCATTTTTGTTATAGTCGTGCAGTGTGGAAACTGGTCCTTCCCCCTCATCCTCCTGAGCTCCAAGAACTAGAGCCCCAGCCTTCTCAACCTCTCCCTATAGCTCAGACCCTCGAGTCCTGGCATCATCCTCGTAATCAGGTCACTGCGCCAAGAGCCATTTTGACCACCCCATCTACCTGCGACTCCACCTTCAAGGAATCATGCACCTGCACCTCTAGATTCCTCTGCTCTACAACACTCCCAGACCGCTGAGTAGGTCTGGACCATGTTAGACGCTCTAAAATGCAACACCTCATACACCTCTGACCCCCTGTACCCACTGGGCCCTTTCCACTTTCCTGCTCTCCGCTTTGATGTCCCAGCATCATCTCCTCTGACTTCTCTGAATTGTCCCAAAGTTCATGACAAAGTTTAGCTGATTTGTTCTGGCCTTTTCCTATCTCGTTTCCCCCCCCCCACCTCACCCCCCTACTTTCAGTGTGAAGAAGGGTTCCAACCCGAAACGTCACCCATCCTCTTTCTCCGGAGATGCTGCCTAACGCGCTGAGTAACTCTAGCACATTGTGTCTATCATCCAAAGAAAACCTCCCCCTTTATCTGGGTGGGGACTTTGATGTCCATCATCAAGAGTCGCATAGTACTGCCACCACTGACCGAGCTGGCAGAGCCTTGAAGGACATAACTTCAGCTGGTCGTGAGGTAACCAACATGAGGGATATATCTATTGACCGTTTCCTCATCAATCTAACTGTGGGTGATACATCGGTCCACTGGTTGGTGACTATCCCAGTTCTTGAAGTTACACACTTCAACAGAAAGGGCCCGAATGGTGATAATAAATGCCAAGTGCTGGAGTAACTCAGCGGGTCAGGCAGCATCTCTGAAGAAAACGGATGGGTGACGTTTCGGTTCGGGGCCCTTCTTCAGACTGAAAGTGGAGGGGAGGGAACTGGATAGTAGAAACGGCGAGAACAAAGCAGGGCCGGCAACAGTTCCCCAAGGAAGGGTGGAGCCCATAATGGCCCAATGTTGGCTGGGAAGAGGTGATAACGAAGGGATACAAGGATGTAAACAGTAGAACAAGTAGGACGACGAGGCTGGGGGAGGAGGGATAAAGAGGGAGGGAGGGAGGGAATGCAAGGGTTACTTGAAATTAGAGAAATCATACCACTGGGTTGTAAAGTTCCCAAGCGAAACGCGAGGTGAAATACGGTCAGTGGGACCTATAGGTCACTGGGAACCAACATGCCGGCAGCACAAGCAATTAGGAAGGCATAGCACACTGGCCTTTAGTGCAAGAGGATTTGAATACAAGAGTCAGGATAGTTCATTGCTATTCCACAGCATTGAGAGCTTCACCAATTTTCAAGAGGAGACCGCTTCACAAAAAAACAAAGCGTTGGTCAAATTAATGACTAAATCAACACATTGTAAAATGAGGTCGTTCAAAGGGAAGAACAATGAGTCATGCAATTAAAATAGAGTCTGCTTCTACAATAAAACAATTCTACTTTTGTAACAAATAAAAAAGAAAATATGTGGAATTAAAAAGGCAACAAACAAGGAAATCTTTTTGGAGTAATGAATGTTATTATATTACAGATGGATGTGCTTATTGTGAGAATGATCACCAATACTCACACACACGTGGTCTACTCACAGGTGAACTTGCCTACTTCCTCTTCCTCTCTTCCCAATTCCTTCAACGACCATCTCATGCTGTAGACGTAGTCTTTCCTGCCCCTAAACTCCTTCACAATGAGTTTCCTCTTCTATTTTACCAACATCACCTGCTCTCTGATGCTCAACCCTACCTTTCAGCCTTTCATTACGTCCAACTTTGGCACCAATCCACGCCAGGACCTATTCCCGCCCACCTTGCGCTCTTGCCCATCCCCATTACCCCACATACCCACCCATTGTCATACAATACCAGAGGAAGAAAGAATATGAGAAGGGTGAACTAGTGAGGGAAACCAGAGAGTACGGTGGAATAGAGGGAAATAATGGCACAGTCGTTCAGCGGTAGAGTTCCTGCCTTACAGCGCCAGAGACACGTGTTCGATCCTGATCATGGGTGCTGTCTGTACGGAGTTTGTACGTTCTCCCCCTGATCACGTGGGTTTTCGCAAAGATCTTAAATTTCCTCCCACACTCCAAAGACGTACAGGCTTTGCATGTGGAAATTGGGAGAGGGAGGCAGAGAGAGGCAGAGAGAGGCAGACAGAGGCAGACAGAGGCAGACAGAGGCAGTCCGAGGCAGACCGAGACAGACTGAGACAGACAGTTACACACACAGATAAGCAGAAAGAGACAGGGAGAGCTGAATGGAAGGAGTGAAATAAACAAATAGACAGAAATAGAGATATAGAAGAACAGAGAAGGTGAGAGCCAAATGAGTGAAAATGAGATGAAGCAGATGAGGGAGAACAAGAGGTGGAAGGAGACGGCAGACAGAGAAAGTAGGACATTGGCAGAGATACAAGGCAGTGAGCAAAACACACAAACAGTGAATGTAAACCAAGAGAGATGAAAATGAATAAGAGACAGAAGATGAGCAGACAAAGAGTGAGCAATAGAGAGTGTGTTCGGTGGTGTTTATTTTTATTCCTGACAGCTGTGCCTTTTTAACAATGAAAGAGTTTTCTTGTGAGAGCTCTTGGTTGGCAGCCACTTGGCTCTATGGTCACAGTGGGACTGCGGCAAGCGATTTGGAATCAGCTCCCACCCGTGGTAACATTGCAAATGTTTAATGAGAGCAGACAACCCAATTCTACCTGTCAGGTACAATATCCCTCCGCCTACACACTGCCTACTGCTATGTACCTGCACAGCATTCAAGTGGGCAGTGAGTGAGAGCTACCTGCTCTTGATTTCCCACCTCTGTGACGAGCCTTGCCTGCTCACACCAGAGGAACGTCCAAGCATTAATTGCACAAATAGAACTGATTTACAGTAAATGGGCCCAGGAACAAACAGTTCAGGCATAGATGAAAGAGAATTAACACTGACTCCTGCGAAACAGATGTTCCCCCATTGATAAAATATTAAATATACTCGCAGCATAGAAGCTATGGAATTGTGCAGGTAGCTAGGGATTAATGTAGATAGGTATAATAAGCCAGTTTGGTATTTCAATAAATGCAAGGAATCATGGAATTTGTCAAAGGTCATTCGAGGGAAAATATGCGGACGGGGGTGGCAGGTAGTGGGAGAGTGGGGTGTAACAGCGAGAGAGAGAGGGGGCAGGTGCGAGTCGGAGACGGGGAGTGACTGGACTGGCGTAGAGACGTTGAGAGGTAGGGGAAAGAGAAGGGGTGAACGACGTGCGTGGGGAGGTAAGAAAGAGACAATAGGCAATAGACAATAGACCATAGATAATAGATGCAGTGCAGGAGTACCCATTCGGCCCTTCGAGCCAGCACCACATTCAACGTGATCATGGCTGATCATCCACAATCGGTACCCCCTTCCTGCCTTCTCCCCATATTCCTTGACTCCTCAACCTTTAAGAGCTTTGTCTAGTTCTCTCTTGAAAGCATCCGGAGAACCAGCCTCCACCACCCTCTGAGGCAGAGAATTCCACAGACTCACAACTCTGTGAGAAAGTGTTTCCTCGTCTCTGTTTTAAATGGTTTACCCCATAAATACTGAACTCCTCACCTCACATCCACTCTTCCCAGACCTGTCGCGTCAGCTGGCCGTCCCTGACCGAGTTTGCCCGGCGTTCCAGCTGCACTGTACCCGAGAGAGGAGGAACAGGGGCGCTGGAGTCTGTGTGGACAATCTGCGGTCGGTGGACTACACACCTCTACCAACTCTACCAACTGTTGCAAATCATGCTTTTAATACAAGTATGGCATTATTGAACATTAGATCACTAGTAGGCAAGTCATTTTTAATCAATGATTTTATTATTAAGCACAATCTTGACTTTATCTTTTTAACAGAAACATGGTTAAGTGTAAATAATAGTGACACAGTTTTGATTGAATCAGCACCTCCCGGTTTTATTTTTATAAATGAAGCCAGAATACACAGAAAAGGAGGTGGAGTCGCCATTTTATATAAAGAGACTTTACAATGCAAGAAAATGTCCTGTGGAAATTTCAACTCCTTCGAATAGGCGAATGGTATGTTAGCTTTCATAGCAGCGAATGGTATGTTAGCTTTCATAGCAAAAGGATTTGAGTATAGGAGCAGGGACGTTCTACTGCAGTTGTACAGGGTCTTGGTGAGACCACACCTGGAGTATTGCGTACAGTTTTGGTCTCCAAATCTGAGGAAGGACATTATTGCCATAGAGGGAGTGCAGAGAAGGTTCACCAGACTGATTCCTGGGATGTCAGGACTGTCTTATGAAGAAAGACTGGATAGACTTGGTTTATACTCTCTAGAATTTAGGAGATTGAGAGTGGATCTTATAGAAACTTACAAAATTCTTAAGGGGTTGGACAGGCTAGATGCAGGAAGATTGCTCCCGATGTTGGGGAAGTCCAGGACAAGGGGTCACAGCTTAAGGATAAGGGGGAAATCCTTTAAAACCGAGATGAGAAGAACTTTTTTCACACAGAGAGTGGTGAATCTCTGGAACTCCCTGCCACAGAGGGTAGTCAAGGCCAGTTCATTGGCTATATTTAAGAGGGAGTTAGATGTGGCCCTTGTGGCTAAGGGGATCAGAGGGTATGGAGAGAAGGCAGGTACGGGATACTGAGTTGGATGATCAGCCATGATCATATTGAATGGCGGTGCAGGCTCGAAGGGCCGAATGGCCTACTCCTGCACCTAATTTCTATGTTTCTATGTCGCTGCTCAGCTGAGTTCTCCCCAGCGAACAATACTTTTAACTATGTACAGGCCACCAAAATATAACCATATAACCATATAACAATTACAGCACGGAAACAGGCCATCTCGACCCCTCTAGTCCGTGCCGAACACATAGTCTCCCCTAGTCCCATATACCTGCGCTCAGACCATAACCCTCCATTCCTTTCCCATCCATATAACTATCCAATTTATTTTTAAATGATAAAAACGAACCTGCCTCCACCACCTTCACTGGAAGCTCATTCCACACAGCTACCACTCTCTGCGTAAAGAAGTTCCCCCTCATGTTACCCCTAAACTTCAGTCCCTTAATTCTCAAGTCATGTCCCCTTGTTTGAATCTTCCCTACTCTCAGTGGGAAAAGCTTTTCCACGTCAACTCTGTCTATCCCTCTCATCATTTTAAAAACCTCTATCAAGTCCCCCCTTAACCTTCTGCGCTCCAAAGAATAAAGCCCTAACTTGTTCAACCTTTCTCTGTAACTTAGTTGCTGAAACCCAGGCAACATTCTAGTAAATCTCCTCTGTACTCTCTCTATTTTGTTGACATCCTTCCTATAATTAGGCGACCAAAATTGTACACCATACTCCAGAATTGGCCTCACCAATGCCTTGTACAATTTTAACATTACATCCCAACTTCTATACTCAATGCTCTGATTTATAAAGGCCAGCACACCAAAAGCTTTCTTTACCACCCTATCTACATGAGATTCCACTTTCATGGAACTGTGCACAGTTATTCCCAGATCCCTCTGTTCACCTACATTCTTCAATTCCCTACCATTTACCATGTACGTCCTATTTTGATTTGTCCTGCCAAGATGTAGCACCTCACACTTATCAGCATTAAACTCCATCTGCCATCTTTCAGCCCACTCTTCCAACTGGCATAAATCTCTCTGTAGACTTTGAAACTCTTCTTCATTACCCGCAACCCCACCTATCTTAGTATCATCTGCATACTTACTAATCCAATTTACCACACCATCGTCCAGATCATTGATGTACATGACAAACAACAGTGGACCCAACACAGATCCCTGTGGCACCCCACTCGTCACTGGCCTCCAACCTGACAAACAACCATCCACCATTACTCTCTGGCATCTCCCATTCAGCCACTGTTGAATCCATCTTGCTACTCCACCATTAATACCCAACCATTGAACCTTCTTAACCAACCTTCCATGAGGAACCTTGTCAAAGGCCTTACTGAAGTCCATATACACAACATCCACTGCTTTACCCTCATCAATTTCCCGAGTAACATCTTCAAAAAATTCAAGATTAGTTAAACATGACCTTCCAGGCACAAATCCATGTTGACTGTTCCTAATCAGACCCTGTTTATCCAGATGCTTATATATATTATCTCTAAGTATTCTTTCCATTAATTTGCCCACCACTGACGTCAAACTAATAGGTCTATAATTGCTAGGTTTACTCTTAGACCCCTTTTTAAACAATGGAACAACATGCGCAGTACGCCAATCCTCCGGCACTATTCCCGTTTCTAATGACATTTGAAATATTTCTGCCATAGCCCCTGCTATTTCTACACTAACTTCCCTCAATGTCCTAGGGAATATCCTGTCCGGACCTGGAGACTTATCCACTTTTATATTTCTCAAAAGTGTCAGTACTTCCTCTTCTTTGATCCTCATAGTTTCCATAGCTACTCTACTTGTTTCCCTTACCTCACATAATTCAATATCCTTTTCCTTGGTGAATACCGAAGAAAAGAAACTGTTCAATATCTCCCCCATCTCTTTTGGCTCTGCAGATAGTTGGCCACTCTGACTCTCTAATGGACCAATTTTATCCCTAGTTATCCTTTTGCTATTAATATAGCGGTAGAAACCCTTCGGATTTACTTTTACCTTACTTGCCAAAGCAACCTCATATCTTCTTTTAGCTTTTCTAATTTCTTTCTTAAGATTCTTTTTACATTCTTTATACTCCTCAAGCACCTCATTTACTCCATGCTGCCTATAACTATTGTAGATATCCCTCTTTTTCCGAACCAAGTGTCCAATTTCCCTTGAAAACCATGGCTCTTTACAATTTTTACGATTTCCTTTCAACCGAACAGGGACATAAAGATTCTGTACTCTTAAAATTTCACCTTTGAATGTACTCCATTTCTCTTCCACATCTTTCCCATAAAACAAACTGTCCCAATTTACTCCTTTTAAATCCTTTCGCATCTCCTCAAAGTTAGCCTTTCTCCAATCAAAAATCTCAACCCTAGGTCCAGTTTTGTCCCTCTCCATAATTATATTGAAACTAATGGTATTGTGATCACTGGACCCGAACTGTTCCCCAACGCATACCTCTGCCACCTGACCCATCTCATTTCCTAACAGGAGGTCCAGTACCGCCCCTTCTCTAGTAGGTACTTCTATGTATTGTTGCAAAAAACTATCCTGCACACATTTTACAAACTCCAACCCATCCAGCCCATTTACAGAATGTGTTTCCCAGTCTATGTGTGGAAAATTGAAATCTCCCACAATCACTACCTTGTGCTTACTACTAATATCTGCAATCTCCTTACATATTTGCTCTTCCAATTCTCGCTCCCCATTTGGCGGTCTATAATACACCCCTATAAGTGTTGCTACCCCTTTCCCATTTCTTAGTTCCACCCAAATAGCCTCCCTAGACGAGCCCTCTAATCTATCCTGCCAAAGCACTGCTGTAATATCTTCCCTGATAAGCAATGCAACACCTCCACCTCTTGCCCCTCCAATTCTATCACACCTGAAGCAACGAAATCCTGGAATATTTAGTTTCCAATCACAGCCCTCCTGCAACCATGTTTCACTGATCGCCACAACATCATACTTCCAGGTGTCAATCCAGGCTCTAAGTTCATCCACTTTTCTTACAATGCTCCTAGCATTAAAATATACACATTTAAGAAACCCACCCTCTCTTATTCTCTGATTATTTTCTTTTTCTTCTCTCTCCCCTACATTTTGGGTCAGAGTGCTACCATTCTCTGCCCCCTGCTTCACACACTGACTGCTAGCTTTCCCAATTTGAGTCCCTCCCCCCAACCATACTAGTTTAAAGTCTCCCCAGTAGCCTTTGCAAATCTCCCCGCCAGGATATTGGTCCCCCTTGAGTTCAAGTGCAACCCGTCCTTTCTGTACAGGTCGCACCTTCCCCAAAAGAGGTCCCAATGATCCAGAAACTTGAATCCATACCCACTGCACCAGTCCCTCATCCACGCATTTATCCTCCACCTCGCTCCATTCCTACTCTCACTGTCGCGTGGCACAGGCAGTAATCCTGAGATTGTTACCTTTCCAGTCCTTCTCCTTAACTCTCTACCTAACTCCCTAAATTCTTCTTTCAGGACCTCTTCTCTTTTTTTACCTATGTCGTTGGTACCTATATGCACCACAACCTCAGGCTCCTCTCCCTCCCATTTCAGGATTTCTTGGACACGTTCAGACACATCCCTGACCCTGGCACCAGGGAGGCAAACTACCATCCGGGACTCCTGTCTGCGTCCACAGAATCGCCTATCCGACCCCCTGACTATAGAGTCCCCTATTACAATTGCCCTCCCCTTCTTTTCCTTACCCTTCTGAGCAACCGGACCGGTCTTTGTGCCAGAGGCCCGGCCGCCGTCGCTGCCCCCAGGTAGGCTGTCTCCCCCACCCTTACTCAAACATGAGTACTTATTTTCAAGGTGTACAGCCACCGGGGTACTCACCAGTCCCTGCCTCTGCCCATTGCCCTTCCTAACTGTGACCCAGTTTTCTGTCTCCCGTGGTCTTGGAGTGACCACCTCCCTGTAACTCCTTTCTATGACCTCCTCGCTCTCCCTGAGCAGACAGAGGTCATCGAGTTGCTGCTCCAGGTTCCTAACGCGGTCCCTTAGGAGCCCCATCTCGACGCACCTGGCGCAGATGTGGACGTCTGGAGAGCACTCAGACTCCATGACCTCCCACATCTGACATCCAGAACAGTAAACTGCCCTGGCCCTCATTCTCCCCCTTATCCAAATACAATAAAGCCTTACAATTACAATACAAGCCAATCAGCTGCTTCCGCTGGTCCTCTTCCACCAATCAGAGGTTTCCACCAGAATCCTTCTCTGGAAGTGAGATGGAACGTTACAGATTTGGGTTTACTTACAGCTGCAGGTAAGTCCTCCTCTCGCCAACGGCTCCCCGGGCCTCTGTAGAAGCAAACCCCGCGCTGTATTTATACTTACAGCTGCAGGTAAGTCCTCCTCTCGCCAACGGCTCCCCGGGCCTCTGTAGAAGCAAACCCCGCGCTGTATTTATACTTACAGCTGCAGGTAAGTCCTCCTCTCGCCAACGGCTCCCCGGGCCTCTGTAGAAGCAAACCCCGCGCTGTATTTATACTTACAGCTGCAGGTAAGTCCTCCTCTCTCCAACGGCTCCCCGGGCCTCTGTAGAAGCAAACCCCGCGCTGTATTTATACTTACAGCTGCAGGTAAGTCCTCCTCTCTCCAACGGCTCCCCTGGCCTCTGTAGAAGCAAACCCCGCGCTGTATTTATACTTACAGCTGCAGGTAAGTCCTCCTCTCTCCAACGGCTCCCCTGGCCTCTGTGATGCACAGTTTTTTGATGAGATTGCCAAATTACTGTCCATTGTATGCATTGATTTCGATTGTGTTGTCTTAGTGGGTGATTTTAATATTCACATAGATAATGCAGAGGATGGAGGTACAAAAGAGCTCCTGAACATTTTGGACAACTTTGGACTTAATCAGCACGTAACAGAGCCAACTCACAATAGGGGGCATATATTGGATCTGATTATTTCCAAGGGTCTCGACATTTCTGATGTTATGGTGACTGATGTTGCTCTTTCCGATCACCACTGCGTATTTTTTAAAACGACCATCTCTGCTAGCAGTATCAGAAAAGAACCAGAGGTGATCGAAAGGCGCTGTATCAATGAAAACACCGGCGCATTGTTTACTCAGGCCTATACACCACCACCAACTCTGCCCTCGGCCTCTGTCGATGACCTTGTGGATGGTTTTAGCTCCAATGTTATGACTCTTATGGATGCTATTGCACCACTAAAGACCAAGGTTTTATCTGGAAGGAAAAAGTCACCATGGAGAAATGCCACAGCAGTGAGATCCCAAAGAACAAAGTGTAGACAGGCCGAACGTAGGTGGCGAAAAACCAAACTACAGGTCCACTACGACATCTACAAAGACAACCTCTGTATCTATAATCAGGAATTCAAAGTGGCAAGGCAGTCCTTTTTCTCAGAGGTTATCAACAAAAATAATAATTCCCGCACCCTGTTTGCCGTTGTCGATAGACTGACAAACCCCTCATCATCAGTCCCTCCTGAGCTCCTGTCCAGCAAGTCGTGCAATGACTTTGCAGATTTCTTCACCGATAAAATTCTGAAGATAAGACAAACAATGTCTAGCTCCACCTCAGGGAACATGTCTTTGTCACCTATGCCTCCAGATTCACTAATGAATCTACAACATTTTAAACTTTTAGATTGTGCATCTCTGATTGAAACTGTTCAACAGCTAAAGTCCACTACCTGCTGTCTTGATCTGCTGCCCACAAGCTTCTTTAAAAATATTTTTAACAGTGTTGCACCAGAAGTACTGAACATAGTAAACACTTCCCTTCAATCGGGGCATTTTCCCGAAGCCTTAAAAACAGCAGTGATCAAGCCCCTATTGAAGAAGCCTAATTTGGATGCCTCAGCTATGAGCAACTACAGGCCCATATCTAATTTAGCATTTTTGGCAAAGATTATTGAAAGGGTAGTTTACCAACAAATTTACTGCTTTATGACCCAAAACAATATTTTTAATGTCTTCCAGTCGGGATTTCGGCCACATCACAGCACCGAGACTGCACTCACTAAGGTCCTAAACGACATACATCTAAACAGTGATGCATCAAAAGCTTCAGTTTTGGTACTTCTAGATCTCAGTGCTGCTTTTGATACGGTGGACCACAACATACTGCTTGACAGACTGGAGAAGTGGGTGGGACTCTCTGGTTCTGTGCTGGACTGGTTCAAATCTAACTTGAAAGATCGGGATTATTTTGTTTCCCTTGGTAATTTTGAATCAGAACGTACAACTCACATGCGGGGTTCCTCAGGGTTCCATTCTTGGACCCATTTTGTTCAACATTTATATGCTCCCCCTAGCTCAGATCATAGAGCATTTTAACATATTCTACCACACTTGTGCCGATGACACACAACTATATATCGCAGTGTCACCACATGACCATAGTCCCCTACACTCACTGAGCCAGTGTGTCAAACATATCAATGAGTGGATGAACCAGAACTTCCTCCAGCTCAATGCAAATAAGACAGAAATTATTGTCTTTGGTCCCAAAAAAACAAGGCTAGAGGTGAGTGCTCAACTCGACTCAATTGCACTGAAAACCACAGACAAAGCCAGAAACCTTGGTGTAGTTATGGACTCGGATTTGAATTTTAACAGCCATATAAAGACCATTACCAGATCTGCCTATTACCATCTAAAAAATATTGCAAGAATCAAGGGATTTCTGTCCAAAGAAGACACTGAAAAACTTGTTCATGCATATATTTTTAGTAGGTTAGATTATTGTAATGGCATCTTTACAGGTCTCAATAAAAAGTCAGAGTCTTGACCAACACCAAGAAAATGGACCATATTACACCTGTCCTTAAATCTTTGCACTGGCTCCCTGTGTGTAAGAGGATAGATTTTAAAATTCTGTTACTGACCTACAAGGCACTGAATGGTCTAGGTCCAAAATACATCTCTGCCCTACTTGTTGTATATGAGGCGCCTAGACTCCTCAGGTCTTCAGGGACAGGTTTACTCTGTATTCCCAGGGTCAGGATTAATACTTGAATAGAAGGGAAATTACAGAACTATTAGAAAGCGCAGTTGAGTGAATAATCATGTTTATCCACTGAATAGCTGCTTCATGATCTTTGGATAAACTAAAATTAGACTCTTTGATGCCCTGACCTATCTGGTTTTGTCAAACCAATGCAAATAGTTCCCAGGGTCAGAACTAAAAAGGCTGAAGCAGCATTGGGTTTTTATGCTCCACACCTGTGGAACAAGCTCCCTGAACACCTGAGGTGTGCACATTTAAAAGCGCATTTAAATCAGGCCTAAAAACACTGTTGTTTACTATAGTTTTTCCATAACCCGACATGCAGGTAATCTTAACCGTCTAATTTTAACCCTTTTATGTGCTTTTTAAAATTGTTTTATTGTTTCATTGACGTTGTTTTATTATTCATACATTTGTCGTATTGCTTATTTTGCAATTTTTAATTATTGACTATTTTATTTTTTCTTTCCTGTAAAGCATCTTGAATTGCTGTTTGCACGAATGGTGCTATACAAATAAATTTGCCTTTGCCTTTGCCTCTTGTTATGAAGGCCAACATGCCATTTGCTTTCTTCACCGCCTGCTGTACCTGCATGCTTGCTTTCGTTGACTGATGAACAAGGACCCCCAGATCCCGTTGTACTCCCTCTTTTCCCAACGACTCCATTTAAATAATAACCTGCCTTCCTGTTTTGCCACCAAAGTCGATAACCTCACACTTACCCACATTAAACTGCATCTGCCATGCATCTGCCCACTCACCCAACCTGACCAAGTCACCCTGCATCCTCATAGCATTCTCCTCACAGTTCACACTGCCACCCATCTTTGTGTCATCTGCATATTTGCTAATGTTACTTTTAATCCCTTCGTCTAATTCATTAATATATATTGTAAATAGCTGCGGTCCCAGCACCGAGCCTTGCGATACCCCACTAGTCATTGCCTGCCATTCCGAAAGTGACCCGTTAATCCCTACCCTTTGTTACCTGTCTGCCAACCAATTTTCTATCCATGTCAGCACCCTACCCCCAATACCATGTGCTCTAATTTTGCCCAATAATCTCCTATGGGGGTTTCAGTTAGACAGACATAGAGTCAGATCATCACAGATATGAAGGCACGTGACTGCAGGTCTCGATGGTGGAATCTTGAGCAAAACACAAAGTGCTGGAGAAACTCAGCGGTCAACGGATAACGTTCGGGTCGGTGTCCATCTTTAGACGGGATCTTGCTCAATCTGAAGAATGGCCCTGACCCAAAACACCACCTGTACATTACCTCCACAGATGCTGCCTGGCCCGCTTAGTCCCTTTTATGAACATTAATTCGATTTTATTTCTATCTCACTTCACAAACCCACCCTCAGGAATTCTGCAGAACCTCTCCCGGCAGCGTTTGAGACATTCTCTCTCTCTCTCTCTCTCTCTCTCTCTCTCTCTCTCTCTCTCTCTCTCTCTCTCTCTCTCTCCCTCTCGTTTAATTGATATTTGATAGGGTAATCAATACTCCGTTAATTACCATGTAGGAAGGAACTGCAGATGCTGGTTTACACCGAAGGTAGACACAACGTGCTGGAGTAACTCAGCGGGACAGGCAGAATCTTTGGAGAAAAGGAATAGGTGACATTTCAGGTCGAGACCCTTCTCCGGAGATGTTGCCTGACCCGCTGAGTTACTGCAACATTTTGTGTTTATCCCCGTTGATGACTGGTGCTCAGCTTTCGCCGGCACTGAGGGGGTTAACCGACAGCCACTGGATACGGCGAGAGGTGCAGCTGACGGTCCCCAGCCCATCAGGGAATGGTTTACTTGGGAGTTGGAGCAGAGTTGAGCTGGAGTTAGTGCTTCTTCTCCGTGCTGGCTGTAAGCCTGGGACCGCCACTATTCCAGGCCGATGTCCCATCAGTCCAGGGTCACCCCGGACATCTCCGGTCACCCCCATACAGGGATGGGACACTCGGGAGGGGACGGGGACGGTAGTGAGACTCCGCTCACAAATCTGCTTCCTGGGGTTATGCAGGAGAGGGGTGCGGGGTTCGCCCCTGTATAATAACCCTGTATAACCCGGGAGGGCAGCCCGAGTGAGAATGGAACCAATATACTCAGGCTGATTCATTAGATTGTCACTGCTGAGATTTCTGCATGGACCAGTGGAGAAGGGAGAAATAGTGTCGTTAACTCCAGTAGCAATTCAACAGCGCTTGCTGCGCCAGAGACCCGGTTCGATCCTGACTATGGATGAAACGCAGGTCTGTATACACGCAGCAGCTCAGCTGCCGAGAATGTTTATCTCGAGTGACCGAGCACCTGGGCACTGAACTCGCTTATTGGCATCATGGATATGGTGGGCCAAAGGTCCTTTGTCTTTATGGCTCTATGCCATTTTGTAAGGAGTTAGCAATTTGCAGAATGAATTTTTATTTGGTAGCTGTACCAAAATTAAAATTGTCTGAAATTGTCTCAAGTCGGTTCACTGGCAATTTTCCAAAAGCACTGAGATTAATACTTGAATAGAAGGGAAATTACAGAACTATTAGAAAGCGCAGTTGTGTGAATAATCATGTTTATCCACTGAATAGCTGCTTCATGATCTTTGGATAAACTAAAATTAGACTCTTTGATGCCCTGACCTTATCTGGTTTTGTCAAACCAATGCAAATAAAACACCTCATGGCATTGAAGGAAGAGTGGTTATATATATTACACATGTGTTTCACAAAATCATGCAGAGATTACACAAATTTGCATCCCCAACCATTCAGCTCCACTTTGGGTATTCTGTTTAAAATTGCATTTATAACCATATAACATATAACCATATAACAATTACAGCACAGAAACAGGCCATTCGGCCCTTCAATCCGTGCCGAACACTTATTTTCCCCTAGTCCCATCTACCTGCACCCAGACCATTTGCAAGAGGTTTTCAAACCAAGATGGGATTTTTCATATAAGGTCGGCTGTGAAGAACAGCCACAGAGAACAACTGGTAGCAAAATATTGCGGAGGGTCCCGACCCGAAACATCACCTATCCATATTTTCAACGGATGACCGCCTTGTTACTCCAGTATTTTGTGTGTTTCCTTGAAATTTTCTGAGCTCGGCTTGATACCGAGCAGGTCATGGACTCAAATGGAACTGCTGCGTTGGTGTCTGGGATGACAGATAGATACCTGGGGACAGTGGACAGAGAGATGGACGTTGTACCTCTGTACAGACAACATATTGCATCCCTCATGGTGAGGGACTGCCAGCCAAGAAACTGTCTCCAGATCTCAATGATGTCCTCACAATAATAAATAATGTAGTGCACTCCTGCACCTTTGTTGCTGTGTGAAGAAATGGGACTTGACCACCATCACTGACATTTATACAGTAATACAGAGGGTATCGCCTCAGCGCAGAAGGAGAAGAGGAGGGAAGAGACTGGAGACCTAAGACTTTTGCCTCCATCACAGTGAGGAGATGTTGGGTGGACTCACTGTGGTGGATGTTAATATGTGTTTATTGTTGTTTTTTATTGTATTGTATTGTATGTATGACTGCTTCAATTTCGTTCAGACTTCGGTCTGAATGACAATAAAGGCTATCTATCTATCTATCTATCTATCTATCTATCTATCTATCTATCTAAGTGCAGTGACTATTCCCCAGTTAAGCACTTTACTAAATCTGATCTGCAATGTCAATAAAATGTTTCTATCGCATTTGGTCAAATATTTTCACGATTTACAACAATTCACCAAGCTCGCCGTCCTAACAGATGTATTTGAACACGTCAATCACCTAAATCAATCCATGCAGGGAAGTGTATCTGGTGTGTTTGAAATGGCGGTTTTAAAAAGAGTCAGGAAGGAAAGTCGAATGCATCTTTAATGGCTCCCCTCAGAAAAGATGTCACTCTCGCTCTCCAAAGCAAAATATAATCAAAATAAAATCAGCTCTACAAAAATTCAAAGAGCATTTCCTCTTTAACTGATCCACAGAAAGGAAAGCACAGGATTTGTGACCTATTCTTCCCTATTGCCAATGTGAGAGGACAAGACACTGGAGTCATCAAGTGACTGCACTGAGTGATTTATCCACCAAATAGCACCTTCCTATAAATTTCTCTACCAATGTTTAGACTATTGTGAATCTCAACTGCATCATTTTTGTGTTGACCCCAGGCGGCACGGCGACACTCATGTTACTGGTGGGAAGGTGGCTTACATAGAACACTGTCCATATCATGGCCTGCCGTAATGCAAACCGCATTGTTTGTGCACGAATCAAGAAATGAGTTAAAGAATATAAATTGGGATTATTTACAATTTTTCCACATAAATTCTGCAGGAGGGATTTTGTCATATCTCAAACTTTCGAGTAGTGACTTGTATATTTTGTAAGGATTAATTTCTTCTCCTTCCTTGGTAAGGACTGGATGTATAGTCTTTCAGTTCCTCATCTTTCATGAGTAAACTTCCATCTGATTTGATCCACCCTTTTCCTGTTCAGTTGCCCAGAAAATATCATTGGATTCCCTTTCCTGTTTGCTGACTGTCTTTTCTCATGCTCTCTTTGCTTATTTAATCTCCTTTGTTACTCATTATTCTGTAATTGGCCTGGCTCCCACATGTTAACAATCTGTCATCTGTTATATTTATTGTAGTTTGACTCTTATCCCTTGGTCATGTGTGGTGCTCTACCTGAGACATGGGAATACACCTGAATTGCACTGAAAATTCTCTACTTTAAAGGCTTTCCATTGTGATACATTATGGGGCGATTGAGGGTCAATGAAGGGTCAACCATTGAGGGTCAACCATTGGATGGTATAACCAAATGTAAACACAATATTTAAGTTTGCCACTTCCGTTAATACCAATGATTGAGCAGATGGGTATTTATATAAATGAATTAATACCGGTTCCCAAACCCTGATAGAATTAGTCACATTTTCAAGTAATCCTCTAGGCTCCTTCAGTAAGCAAAGCCCTGACTACTGGTGGCTGCTTCAATATCATAGTTTAAGCACTCAAGAATAAACACAACATCCAAATGCTATGATTATTTCTTGTTCCTGCACTCCCCTGGAATCACAGGAATAAGCCATTTGGCCTAACGTCACAAACCAGCTCTTTTGTAGAGCAATCTACCAGGACAAAGGCCTTCCCCCTTCCCATGCTATATATTCATCTAATCCAATCCCTTTTAAGGCTATTACCAAAATTACTTCTGGTCTCCTCACTCTATGATGTGGTTCAGTTGTTGGCACTGCTCTACAACAGATGCATTCAAGTCTTACTCTGAAGACATCATATTCCAAATTGCAGCAAGGAGGACTTCACTTTCAGAGGTACTTCCTCTCCAATAGGATGATCAAGTGGGCCCTTCCCTTCCCTTTTAGGCGGGCAGGACAAATCGTGCTATCACACAAACAGAAAAGAAATCCCTGCAGTATAACTCAAAATATGGCGGCGCAGTAGAGTTGCTACTTTACAGCGCCCGAAACCCATTTGATCGCGACTGTCCTTATAGAATTTGTACGTTCTCCTTGTGACCACGTGGGTTTTCTCCACATCAACTGATTTCCTCCCACATTCCAAAGACGTGCAGATTTGTAGATTAATTTGGCTTCTGTTAATAGTGTATAGGATATAACATAGAAACATAGAAAATAGGTGCAGGAGTAGGCCATTCGGCCCTTCGTGCCTGCACCGCCATTCAATATGATCATGGCTGATCATCCAACTCAGTATCCTGTACCTGCCTTCTCTCCATACCCCCTGATCCCTTTAGCCACAAGGGCCACATCTAACTCCCTCTTAAATATAGCCAATGAGCTGGCCTCAACTACCTTCTGTGGCAGAGAATTCCAGAGATTCACCACTCTCTGTGTGAAAAATGTTTTCCTCATTTCGGTCCTAAAAGATTTCCCCCTTATCCTTAAACTGTGACCTGTGTATGGATGATCGCTGGCCGGCATGGATTCGGTGGGCTACAGGCCCCGTTTCCACACTGTATCTACAAGGTAAATATAAATGGCAAATTATCTGACCATTGTACGTTGCTGACTATGGGATCTTGCCGTCCACAAGTATTACTTCTAATTTATAGCCTTTTATCTGAAATTGGAAGTGAAGGTGTGATGAGGAATGTTTCATCCCATCCCTTTTCTATCATCTAACAGAGGTTAAATCCAGAGGGTTACTCCACAATTACGTACATTGCATTGACACATCTCAGGAGCCGAACAAGTTAGGCACAGAGCCTGGAGAGTTTCCAAAATGCAGGCTGATGGGAATGAGTCACAGCTTTGTCAATTGCTCTGACAACAGTGCCAGCTTCATTGAGTGTCCAACCGTTTACCTTGGTGTGCAATTGGAAACATAATTGCCCATAATTAACTAGCATATCACCCCGGACTAAATCGGCCTGGCAGGTTTATTGACAGCTTGCTTGGGGCAACTTAAATGTGATATTGGAGTGTCAAACGTGCTCTGTATTACTTTCTAGCTTTTTTCAGCCTATGCTTATTCATACAGTGGTTGGGTTGTTGGCTTCTGCTAATCCCTAGAAGGCTTCACCAAGGGTGCTATTCATCATGCCAGTCACAAGAAGATGGAGGGCTATTCATTAAGATAAGGTATCATACTTCCCTTGTCAGATATACAAATAAGCAGACTCATTTACCATGTTAAATTCTAGAGGAGGAACATTGAATAAAAATGGAATCACGCAAACGCAACAACAATGAAAGGTCATTATCAGTTTTCCTTATGTCTTCTAAGTACTTGGAGATTTCATAAATTTGAGCACATCAAAATAAGAATCTTAGTTTTGGTTCATATATTTAAGTTTTTGATTCCTTGAATCCACACCATTGTTCTGATATGCTTTTTTCCAAGACAGATTTCTGATACCTCTATGCTTCACTAATGTCATCTTGATCAAAAGTTAAACAACATGCTATTAAATGTTTAATCAGTAAGCGATCATAGCATGCAAGGTCTAAAGGTATGATGTCAGACATTGTTTGAAACAAAAGGGTACTAGTACCCGCTACCTACCTTAAACTACATTAATTAAGTGAATAAAGAGTAGCCCCTCTATGTTGAGGGGCTTCTGGAACATCTCAAAGTACTTCACATCCAATAAACCATTTAACTGTGTTCACTCTTATGATTAAGGAAATCCAAAGGCAAATTTGCACAGCAAACTCCAACAGAATGCAAAGCAATAATGACACTCTCTCTCACCCAGCATAACTTCACCAGATAAAAATGAGTTCAGACATAGTTAACTCCCGAGTTCTTTGAAATAGTGTCAGGAGATTTTCTGCATCCACCTCAGAGGGCAGGTAGGATCTGTTTAATTGTTCAAAAGAGCCCTAACAACATCTTACTCCCACAAAATTGTAGCGTCAAACTTTATTTTTCTAGTCAGGTCTCCAGAGTGCATCACAAATCTATAACGCTCTGATTCAGAGGTAAATGTACTCTCCACAGAGTCAAGCAAGACACTGGCAATTTACGTCCATTTCTTTTAAAGTCTGGGCAGTGTGCGATTTGGAAGAGAAGCTCTGTGATGCCTCTTTCATTTATCTGTTGCCCTTGTCCTTCTAGGTGTGGTTTGGGCTACGCTGTCGAAGCACACTGTGCATTGTATAAGCTATGTTTGTGTTAATGCTTTAAAAAGGAGGTAATGCTTGGATGATCGACAGGGTCCCACATTGTGGGTCAAAGAACAAGTCTATATAATTATTGCAATGTTTAAGAAACATTTAGACAGGTACATGGATAGGACAGGTTTAGAGGGATATGGGCAGGTGGGACTAGTGTAGATGGGACATGTTGGCCAGTATGGCCAAGTTGGGACCCTGTAAGACTATGACTAAATCAGAACTGGATATGCAGAGACAACTTGCCTTTCCACCATTCACGTGACAAATCAAGATGTAATACCCTCCATTTACCTGCATGAGATTAGCTGAAAAACTCAAAAGCAAAGCAGCTCACTTGACTGGCATCCTCGTTAAATATTCACACCCTCCACCCTGTACCATGACTACATTATGTGCCATCTACAAAATGCCTGCAGCAACTTGCCAAGACTTCTGACTGCACCTTCCAAACCTGCAACTGGCACACAGGTAAGTCTCCAATATTGATATATTATTGATCAAGTGTCACTGTTTAAATACTGGAATTACCTAATAACACCGTGATTACCTCAAGCAAATAGACTGCAGTTGGTGTAGGAGGCTGTTGACCATTATCTCAAAGGCAGCTGGGGTAGATAATAAATGCTGCTTGTGTGAATAACATCGACATTCCCTTATTTAAAAATGTACGTAGAATCTTAGGCCCATCTGAAACCTTGTACATAGCATTGCCAAACTAGTTGCTTTAAGCTGAATCAAGGCTGATGTGCTGAATCTGAAAGTTTACCATTTCATAGATTTTTCTGTAGCTTTGATAATTTCCAAATGATATACTTAAGTTTGATAATTCACACAAGGTTAAATGAAGTATTGCACACTGTGTCACATCACCATCTACTGTCCTTGGTTAAGAATAACAACTACAACATTTTGCAGTTCAAGATGCATGCAGGAAGATTAACCCATTATCACTGTACCGGCTCTAAAATAATGTTATTTGATTGCACTATCCTGCATTCCCCTCATCCTCCACTCCAAAGTCTGTGAATTATACATTTTTAGATATTTCAATTTAATTTAGAAGTTACCACCAAGGTTGCCACTGCCTGCTGGTGTAGTACATTTCACACAATAACAATTTGTTGCAATGGATAAGTTCACATCTCCGCTTACAAAGAATTTAAGAAATAAGAGATGAAATAGGCTTGGACACCAAACTGCTCCTCCATTTGGTGAAATCAGGGCTGATCTTCCAACTTGCCCAATTCCCCATCCCAACATCTCCCTCCATTCTGCAATGAGTATCAATAAGATCTACTGATTTCATCCTTGAATATACTCAACAATTAAGCAATCTCAGCACTATGGGGTAGAGTATGCAAATATTCCCAATCCTAGTTACAACTCACTGGATCATGTTAACTGCTTTAGACAAATAGAGGAAGGAGAAGAAATCAAGTCGTACAACCAGGTCATATATATTGGATTTTTTATTTTTGTAATTCCTGCTCCTCGTACAGTTGTTCTGACTAACATGGACTTTGTACAAACGGTTCTCAAAGAAACATTCTTTTAAAACATAGAAAATACAGATTCTGCTAATAAAAAAGTGCATACACCTCCTGTTAATAAAACATACAAATAAATTATTGAAAGGCAGTAACACATTCTCATGCACCGGCCCAAAATAACTTAAAACGGTTTCAGGAACACAGAGTAGCTGTCCTGATGTACAAGGAGAAAGTCACACTATACAGGGGTCAGGGACTGGCCCAATTGTTCATAAATCTCTATTTTGTTTTTAAGCTGTGTACGTGGAGTGTCACAGGGTGGGTGGCCCAAACTCCTCCTCACCAAGGACAAACAAGGACCAACCATCAGCTGGAAAGAGACAGCTAATTTTCTCCCCCAGCAAGGTACCAACATTTGGTATGTTTTACTGAAATCCCGAGGTGGGAAGAGATAGAGAGAATGTTGCAGAGACTCAGCAGGCCAGAATGTGCCATTGAGGAGAATAATGCTACTCAATGTTTCAGACACAAACTAAATCATTAATGTCATTCACGACAAAGGATCAATGGCTCATAGAGAACTCAATCTCTATTTCATTCCAATGCCAATTAACTTCCGCGTTCCGTTTCCAGGACTTGGTGTGCTATCTGGTGAAATGGGCTATGTGGTCCCTCTTTGTTCTTTATTCCAGTGTACAGTGAAATTAAATGACAATGGAAATTAAGTGGGCCTAACTCTGGTAGCCAAATACCAGATTAACAAAAATGGAAAAACTAGATTCAATCTGCAAACCATGAAAAATATGCAGGTCAGCTCCTGGTTAAAGATTTAAAAACTCCCAATCCTTACTGATCAAAGTACATTCACATCAAAGTCTGGGAGCTACAAATCAAGCAGCAAGGAGCCAGTGTAACTATTTTAGTAGAGTTATATACAAGTGTAGTGGCCTAGATTTATGAACCAGCAAGTCCAGGAATTGCATTTCATGTGGTACTGTAGGGGATTAGGCATAGGCAGCTACTTCCTGGAATGGGGATTTCAATAATTAAGAAGTGGTAAATGCACAAGTGGTTTCATAAATCTTATTTCAAAGTCATTGACGACACGCAGTTAGTCCTCATCACTTTCTAACTCGGAAACATGATTTAATAGCTCCATTTACACAACCAACAGGCTGTCAACCATCTTGTGAAATGTAATTTTAGCACATTGAACCTGCTGGGTATCATTAGAAAGAATTTTGTGTAGTTCCACCATTAACTTAATATCTGTGTAATCCCATTGCTATAGATAGCAGGGCATCAGTATACCCAAACCACTAAACCACTCAGTCCAGAAATAAACACTAGTTAAGATATTGCACCTCGCTGCAATGATCTCACATTGTCAACAACGGTGCATTTGGCCTGATGTAGCTACTTCTATCCCTGCAAGCTATCTTCTATGCAAGCAACAGCAGTTACGTTACAAATTTATTAGTAGACCAGGAGCAGGCTCCACACATTGGGACTGGGATGCCATGCTCCTTTGATGCAGCATATGCTCCTCAGGTAGCTTGGACTACTTTTATATGTGTATGTATACATTTAAGTGATTAAATTATCATCACCTTTCACATGTTTATAAATCTTATTAGAAACATTGAAAATGATGGGGCTTCATTAAAATCAAACAAAAATTACTTCCAAAAATCATGGGAAAGACAAAGTAGGAAAGAAACGAGTCCTTACAATATAGTTCTCAGCAAAAAAAATGTCAGCACAGAATAATTTGACCTTTTACCAAATTGTTGTTTTGTACAGCCATTATTAACAAAGTAGTGAATGTCAGGTTTATATCTACTTGACTACCGCATCCAATTACATGATTCTGCTCATTTAAATTATTTCACAATCGCTCGTACTGATCACACACATCAGTCTGGAAAGGTGAATCAAGTTGTGCAAACAATGAGATCAGCCAGGCTACCATCCTCAAATACAGGACCGCACGACTCAATATTGAATGCAACATCAAAACAAATAACCATACTACAAAGAACCTCAGTGCAACCAATGCCCTAGCACTTGCATAGTAATACATTGCGTTAAGTGCATGCAGACAGAAAGATGAACAAGGGGAAGAACAGCATTTTTATTTTGTGCATAACTGGGAAGCCCCATTTACACAAGAGTAAAAGTGTGACTGGAGGCTTGGAGATTCAGCAAAGTGTCAACACCTGCACTATTATTATACCCGTGAACATATCCCTCCAGTGGCCCTAGCAGTGAACAGCACCTTTCACCATCTCACTATTCCAAGTAGATTTTCACTCCCTCCGCTCCTATTCTACCTTTCCCTACTCACGAGGCAATGATGTTAAGTGAAGCACCTTTTCCATTATGCCAGTTGGGACTAGATAACTCGGCAAACACACAGTTCATGGTGGAGAACGGGATCTTTACATGCTCCTTGGCTCAGTTGTACGTCAGATGGTGCACTTCACATTGGGACAGCTCCGCAGGCACTCACAATAAATAGGAGAAATGGTTCGGAAAAGCTACAAAGATGTTTGTTTTGTTGTAAGCTTGGAACGCCAGCCAGATTCAAGTTTCTTGAGGATGTCTGCAGCTGTGCAACATAGCAAAACAAAAATGTATTTTCATTTTGTTGGGAACTAGTATAGAGAAGTATTGTGCACAAGCAACTCCTGTTCCCCACCAATTTGAGAGGAGCAGAATGTTACTAAAACACGCAAGCCCAGACTAAAAGAAGCAGAAGCTTGTTCACACTAAGCTAGGAAAATGGGCATATACCCAAATAGTGAAGTTTGTAATCAAGAAACTATTTTTGTGCTTCTTGTAAATAACAACTCTGCTTACATTCCAAGAGACTGAATTGGCATTGATCAGAAAGCGTTAATGGATCAAATCAGGGACTGAATCACTGAATATTTATATATAAATTTGTCCCTGAGATATGGAAGGTAATTCAATGTATGACCAGAGTCTATGACAAAAGTTACTGTACATGAGTGTGGAAGAATTTCACTTGTGGGTAAAGTCCATGATAAATTATACCACAAAGGTAATTGGCAAACACTAATTATTGGCAGGCTGCATCTCATGTGTTTGTATTATTACATTGGAAAACCAGATGATGACGGATTAAGAAAAATCTGGAATGCATGTTCATTTGGAACTTTTAAAAGAGAATTGGAAAAATGTTTTTTTTTTAAAAGACAAGCCTGCAGGGCCATGAAGAAATAACTGGAGAGTTCAAACAATTGGACATTTCTTTAAAAGAGTGAGCACAGGCACAATTAACCAACTGGCCACAGTGCAAACGAATCAATGTGATTAGATACTGAACTTAAAATAAAATCGTGCCTCGTCTCAAAATGTAAACTGGGGCTTAATTTTTTTTTTAAGCCAATTTTTGATAATTGAGACTGAACGAGCAGTTAATTATTGACCTGGGTCAGCTGGTCAGCTGTGATATCATTGGATTAATAAGCATATGGAAACTTTTCTGATTATCTTTGTTGCTTGGCAACCAGGAACAGCCGTCTTTTAAATGGATCTACAATAAGCGTAGTGTGTCCACAAATACCTTCCCAGTCTTGGGTGTACGGGTCAGCGTGCGCTTCTGGTCAAACAGCAATTCAGCTGAACTCTTTTTCCAAGTACTGAATTATTATAGCAGAGTGAGAACTCTGCAACCAGGTGTCATCGTTTCATTTCAAGCAATAAAACGGTGGCAATCTGGGAGATCAGTCTTAGACCAGTTATAACACTTGAACCAAGACTGAAGGATCTTTGCAAGGTTTTCAAGCCTTTGGATAACCTGGAGATCCACATTTTCAGCTCATGGTATCAGAAACCACAAGTGTTGTTAAAATCCAACTCATGAATCAGATGTCATTCAAGCTGTTTGTAACCAATAAACCGCATGTGATATACTGATTTGGGATTGAACCAAACAACAAAAGAACTATGATAGGAGCATTGCATATTGTTACATTCCATCTCAATCACTTTTCCTTCTGCAGCAAAAAAGGTTGCTAGCACATGGGGCCTGTCATTGTTTCAGAAAGTGGGCATATTCCAATTGAAATTGTTATTGCTCCCATTTATTCCTTGCATGTTAACCTGAGACTTGCTGTTGAACAGTACTGTGAATGGACAGCAAGGTGTTAACATGGCATTAAGCAAACAAATGCTATTGGAGAAAAAGAAATTGATTATTTAACTCGGTGGCTTCTTCAGAGCGTGCAGCAGTTATTAGATTTAAAAAGAACATTTATAAAAAAAAATAAAAATCAAATCATTCATTGAACAGTACACAGTGTTATTCTGCAACAAAAGCAAGTCTGAAGGTCAATACAAAGTGCTGCATTAAAACCCACCAAAGAAGGGAAATCTCCAGAATTGGTGGGAAGGAGGAGGATGGCAATGATGAGCAAGCTGCATGATCCTCACACCACACGCCTATGTCATGTGGTAATCATTTGGTTTGATGGCACAACAAAAGGTGCTTAAATCAATAGCTTTTGTCACCAATGTAGGCACATTAAATGCAAAACAAAATCTTCCTCCAAGATTAAGCTTGTTTAAAAATTAGGGTTAGGGGAGGAAAAGCAAGAGGGAGGCATAGAGAAAATAAAGTGTTGCAGAAACAACGCCAGACTAGCAATTTTGGAGAAGTGTTTTTCCTTCTGATTTGATTTTCACATTATTTTTTGTTATGACGGGCAGATGACTGCATGCTGCTAGTAACAATCTTTCTGGATTTAAATGTCTTTTCTCCGGGCTTCTTTCTGACTGATGGAGATTGAGTTCCTACATCTGGCGAGGATGACTTGGATTTGGCAGCAGGAAGTAATGGATACTTGGTGGGGGTGGCTTCCCTGCTCGATAGCTTCCCTCGTGGCGTGGTTTTACCAGTCAGCGCCAGAGCAGAGGCTGAGGCAGTAGGGGGCTGTTCGCTCGTCAACCGCCTGCCCTCCTTGGATGGACCTTCGCTCAAGATTTTTTTGCTTGCCACCCTGGAAGGTCCATCTGCTGTCTTCTTGGCAAGAATGTTGCTCTTCCCCAGATCGGCCGACCTCCGGCTCTCTTTCTGCCTCAGTGCAGCCCGAAAGAACGACAGGCCTTTGTCGTCGGACCTGCTGCTGTCTCTTCTCAAGTCAGTTCTCGAGTTAGTGTCCGAGGACTTTGCTTCTGTCACGGAGGAGCTGCTACTCGAATTCCTCAGTCTCCTGTTCTCCAATCGGCTCCCTGACTTAGCGTGCGCCAACTTGCCTGTGCTGTTGGCTTTGGAAGATGTCAACTTGCGTTTTTCGGGAGATGGACTGCGTTTCGAGTGGCCCTCGGCAGTCTTGGACCTTCCTAGTACTTTTTTACGTGTTGGCGAAGGCGACTGTGGGGAAGTCGGGGGTATCTTCGGTTTCTGTTGAGAGGCAGATAAACCCGTCAGCTGTTGATTTTTATCCACCTCCTTTCGGAGAACCGTGCCTGATGTAGAGCGCCGGGTTCCGGCTTTCGTTTCACCCTTTTCGTGTGTGATAGAAGCCTTCAGGGGGTTCTTGAGAGATGAAGACAGAGTTAGTTGAGGTTTGGCTAAAGATCCTTTAGCCTGTTCAGGAGGCACTCTGGAACCAGACTTCCTCTGTGGACTCTCTATATTAGCTGCTCCCATCACGCCTTGCCTTTGCTTTTGCTCTTCACCCAAAGATGCAGCACTTGTGTTAGCAACCCGAGGGCTGCTCAAATTTGGTGTGCTTTTCTTGTCCGCAGCAGCATCATCCAAAGGATTCAGCTTGTCCATGCCTCCCGAGTCAAGTACTTTATTGAGGGGTAAAGCAGATCTCTGTCCAGCTGGTTTCCCCACACCTCCCACCTCTTCCTCTCGGACCGCACCTTCCATGACAGCAAGGGGTGCCCTTCCAGAGACTCCGGCAGAGGTTTCCCCCTGACCTTGAAGTGGGGGAGTGCCCATGTTGGGGCTCTTGTGACCCCGTAGATCTGATGTTGGAGACGGGCTGTGAGTGGGTGACTCAAAGGAGAACGGTGATGGAGAGTTGGACCGCATGTGCAGTTTACTTGATAATGTCCTCTGAGATTTAACTCCGTTCTCATTGAGTGCCAAGGGGCTCGCAAATGAGGATCTGGATGACAGGCTCTGGCGTTGGACGCTCCTCACAAAAGGGCGAGTAGAAAAGCCACCTGCACAACAAGAATAATTAATATGACTGTCATCAAAAATTATGAGCAGCAATCGTGTCACAGACTAGGGCAAAATCCCTTTATGATGTCACATTACCTGCACTGATGGTATGGACATCACAAAGCAAAGTTAACACCTTCTGCACCTATGTCTTAGAATTAAACACAGCTTTTAAGTATTGCTTTGTAAAATGCTGACAAGCAATTAGTAGCGCTTTCACATGTGGGATCTAATTCTGTAGGAAAGAACTGCAGATGCTGGTTTAAATCCGAAGGTCGACACAAAATGCTGGAGTAACTCAGTGCAGCAGGCAGCATCTCTGGAGAAAAGGAATAGGTGACGTTTTGGATCGAGACCCTTCTTTAGACTCAACCCCACCCGAAACGTTATCTATTCATTTTCTGTAGAAATACTGCCTGACCCGCTGAGTTACTCCAGGATTTTGTGCCTATCTTTAGTGTAAACGAGCATCGCAGTTCGTTCCTACACTAATAATTAAGAGCTTTGGTTCCATCAGCATACCAATATTTAATATCTGGACAATTCTCTAAAGCAGTGGAGCATAATAATCTTTCAATAAAATGCCCATGTATGCTCTCTAGTGGTGCAAAAGATGTCACAGCAATGTTATAAAGGGAAGTCAGCATGCTCTCTTCAGTTTTCAATCAAATGATGATTCCTCAATCAACATCACTGAAACAAATTGGCAGCCCTTTATCTCATTGGTTCCTTGGACCTATTTCTACACAATTTGAACTTACGGTGCCCTCCTTAATGTTTGGGACAAAGACCCATCATTTATTTATTTGCCTCTGTACTCCACAATTTGAGATTTGTAATAGAAAAAAAATCACATATGGCTAAAGTGCACATTGTCAGATTTTATTAAAGGGTATTTTTTATACATTTTGGTTTCACCATGTAGAAATTACAGCTGTGTTTATACATAGTTTTAAGTTTACGTTGCGACACTTGGCAATCTATGAGAGGATACATTGCTGCCAAGTGCCAGGCTTTGGGCTTGAATGCTCACATCTGCAGGAATCATCATTAGAATCAGGAAAGAGCAATTTCTCATTCTGGATACTTAAATTTGGGGCAGGTGGTAAACAGTTGGAGATAGGTTAGAGACGTTGGGTGGGAAAGAGGTTAAGAGGCACAGATTTGTTTTTAAACAGCTTTATTTCAGGCACTCAAACCCTCCCACCCCCTCACTCATCTTTCCTCCTTTTCTGCTCCAGTTCTCAGACTGTTATTGCCAGAGATATGAAAAATTATGCAAGTAGAATTATGGAAGAATTAGAAGGGAGGTGAAGATTAAGCAAACCATACCGTCATCCTGATCGCTGCGATCCTGCGTAAACTCCACAGATTCAGAAAGCGAGACGAGAGATGTCCGGCGAGAAGATGCCGTGGATGTGATGCTAGGTTGCTTGCTGCCTGTGAGCCGATTCACCCAATGCTCGCAGAGAGATGAACTGGTAGAACCTTAATATTGACATGAAGAAAAAAATCAAACCTCTGCATTGAAGCAAAATGTATTTCATGTAAATTATCACTGAATTTTCAATCAAAATCAGATGTCTCTCAAAAACATTCAGCTGATTGCATTGAAATAATAAACAAGTATTCTACTTTTTTTCCTCCCACTGGAAGTGATGCTGCCACTATAGATGATACAAGAAGACAGTAATGATAATGAATATGCTATTAGATAATATGAAACCAATGAAAAGATTAATTATCCTCAAATGAGAAAGCCTTCTTGGTTCAGTTGGGCTGCTTTGGTACTAAGTAACTGAGGAAATTATAATGGATATGTGGATGTTTCTAGCCAAATTATTTTCATCCTCCTTGGAAATGGAATGCCTCCTGACGGAGAAACAAAATGCTAGAGTAACTCACCGGGTCAGGTAGCATCTCTGGAGAAAAGGAATAGGTGACATTTCAGGTTGAAACCCTTATTAACCATATAACCATATAACAATTACAGCACGGAAACAGGCCATCTCGACCCTTCTAGTCCGTGCCGAACACGTATTCTCCCCTAGTCCCATATACCTGCGCTCAGACCATAACCCTCCATTCCTTTCCCGTCCATACAACTATCCAATTTATTTTTAAATGATAAAAACGAACTTGCCTCCACCACCTTCACTGGAAGCTCATTCCACACAGCCACCACTCTGAGTAAAGAAGTTCCCCCTCATGTTACCCCTAAACTTCTGTCCCTTAATTCTCAAGTCATGTCCCCTTGTTTGAATCTTCCCTACTCTCAGTGGGAAAAGCTTATCCACGTCAACTCTGTCTATCCCTCTCATCATTTAAAAAACCTCTATCAAGTCCCCCCTTAACCTTCTGCGCTCCAAAGAATAAAGCTCTAACTTGTTCAACCTTTCTCTGTAACTTAGTTGCTGAAACCCAGGCAACATTCTAGTAAATATCCTCTGTACTCTCTCTATTTTGTTGACATCCTTCCTATAATTAGGCGACCAAAATTGTACACCATACTCCAGAATTGGCCTCACCAATGCCTTGTACAATTTTAACATTACATCCCAACTTCTATACTCAATGCTCTGATTTATAAAGGCCAGCACACCAAAAGCTTTCTTTACCACCCTATCTACATGAGATTCCACTTTCAGGGAACTGTGCAGTTATTCCCAGATCCCTCTGTTCACCTGCATTCTTCAATTCCCTACCATTTACCATGTACGTCCTATTTTGATTTGTCCTGCCAAGATGTAGCACCTCACACTTATCAGCATTAAACTCCATCTGCCATCTTTCAGCCCACTCTTCCAACTGGCATAAATCTCTCTGTAGACTTTGAAAATCTACTTCATTATCCACAACCCCACCTATCTTAGTATCATCTGCATACTTACTAATCCAATTTACCACACCATCATCCAGATCATTGATGTACATGACAAACAGTGGACCCAACACAGATCCCTGTGGCACCCCACTAGTCACTGGCCTCCAACCTGACAAACAACCATCCACCATTACTCTCTGGCATCTCCCATTCAGCCACTGTTGAATCCATCTTGCTACTCCACCATTAATACCCAACCATTGAACCTTCTTAACCAACCTTCCGTGAGGAACCTTGTCAAAGGCCTTACTGAAGTCCATATATACAACATCCACTGCTTTACCCTCATCAATTTCCCGAGTAACCTCTTCAAAAAATGCAAGAAGATTAGTCAAACATGACCTTCCAGGCACATTGAGACTGAGAATTAGGGGGGAGGGAAACTAGAGGTGTGAAAAGGTTCAGAACAAATCAGAGCGGGCACATGATGACCAGGGAAAGGTGGAGCCCACAATGGTCCACTGTTGGCTGTGGAAGAGGTGATAACGGAGGAATAAATGGAAGCGACCAATGGAACTGCAGGACAACTAGGGTGGGTGATGGGTGGAGAGAGAGAGGTTGCAGGGGGGTTTCTCCAGAAATGCTGCCTGACCTGCTGAGTTATTCCAGCATTTTGTGTCTATCTTCAGTCCAATCAGTTTCTTCGTCACATTTTAACGTCACCAGAAACCTGTCGGGTAACAAATGGTATATCCCCGTGTACACAAGTCAGTAAATCCAATATGAAGAATCTATTGCAGACGATAATCAGGGAGAAAGTTAATCAGCATTTGGAAACGTATGACCTAACAAATGAAACAAATTAAATGTAGAACCATTTAGATAAACAACTTGTGTGTTTGATGAACCAACTGTGATTACATTGAAAAAGGGTTTGACAAAGTACCAGATTTCCTAAACTCTTGGGATCAACTGGGCAGCAGCAGCAATACAATACAATACAATACGGTTTATTTGTCACATTGCACAAAAAGTGCAAGTGAAATGGATAAGTCAGCAGCGATACAATGATAAAGAGCACACACAAAAACACAATAAAAATTTAACATAAACATCCACCACAGCATTCATCACTGTGGTGGAAGGCACACAATTTGGCCAGTCCTCCTCCATTTTCCCCCGTGGTCGGGACCTCAACCCTCCGCAGCCGCCGCTGCGGGCGTCTAGATAAGGACAAGGTACGAGTCCAGGTAAGTCCAGAGTCGGTTCTTCCCCACCGGAGACCGCGGCTTTAAGTTGGTGTAGGCCGCAGGCCGGCGGCCGAAGATTTAAAGTTCCCTCCACGCCGCAGCCAGAAGCACCGCAGACTGCAGGGCCGGCGGTCGAAGCTCCCCTCCAGGGGTGATGTTAAGTCCATACCGCGCCCGCGGTAGAAGACGGCCGCGGGCCGGCGGTGGAAGCTTCTTCTTACCCCGGGTCCCCCCCGAGGGATCCCGGGCTGTAGACGCCGTGCCAGCTGGAGCTGTGCAGACCGCGGCTTCAGGCTGCCGGCTGCTGTGGGCCAGCGAAACGGAGCGCTCCCCTCCAGCGAGCCCCAGCTCCGCGTTGACAGTCCACGCTGCACCCGCCACCGGAGCCCCGAGCCCCGGGCGCGTCTCCGGGAAAGGCCGCGCCGATCCTCACTGTTAGGCCACGGGGGAGGCGACCTGGAAAAAGTCAACTCTCCTTGGAGGAGGCGACTGAAACGGTTTCCCCCTTACCCCCCCACACCACCCCCAACACAAAACACACAAAGAAACATTAAAAACATACTTTAAAACATATTAAAAAAATTTAAAAAGTTGAAAATAACTAACGCGCTGCTGACAGGGCTGCCACCATTGCAGCGCCCCCACAGCGGCATGATTGCATGAAACAAAAAGCAGAGCAAAGGGAGTATGGCAGTGTTTTTGGATTGGGACATATAGTGCCGTTCCCAGGAAAGTATACAAGGGATAATTTAGATTTTTGCCGGTGACGCAATACCTGGTAATGTAGTAAATAATAAGGAGACATTAACAGAGTTCATGCATTCCTAGGAAAGGGATAGATGAGAGGGTGGCTGTAGGTATGCAAATTTATGAAGGTGGCAGGACAAATACAAAAAGTTGTTTAACTGAATGTGATCAATATATGACACTTCTTTCACCATCAGTACAGCCTAACCTGCTGGGTATGTCCTTTAAGCCTGCTATTAAAAATACCTAACACAGCCAAAGTAGTGTAATTAACCTCCAACTACACCCATTGATCCATTTGAACTGATGTTGACCTAGCACAGATATTCCCTTTGTTCCAACCGTCCAACATTCCACTTTCTCTGGAACTTAGTTACTCTATCTCTCTCTCCCAGCTCTGATGAGGGATATTTACCCTGAAACATTAATAATATCGCCCAGAAGGGAAACTGGTAAAGAGTTGATGATTGTACAGTCCAATTAGCAGAAAAGGTGACAGCTGCAATATCTATTTCCCATCAATAAATAGAGGTATAACCAATGACATTTAGAAATGACAACACTCACAACAAGCCAAATAAATTTCCTCGACTACAGTATAATAACCGGGAAAAAATTAATATTAAAATTTTGGAAAGGCCCTACAACCCCCACAATTAATATGTGGATTGTGGAAATGTCGGAGACCCTATATCTAGAAAGAATTAGACTTGTCTTAATGGACAAACAAGAACTTTTTGATAAAATATGGGCTCCATTCATTAATTATCTGACGGGATAGATTGGCCCAGCACGAAAACCCAACTGAAACTTGAACTCAGGATTAGATGAAAAGTCATACTTTATAATCTACGAACCTATCTCCAATGACGTATTATAAGTAATCCATTCCACCTTTTTTGTTTTTTTGATATTTGTAACTCTTTATTCTCTCTTTCTCTCTTTTTCTATATAAAAAAAACACTAGAAGCAGAAGTAATCGACAATTGAAAATTTTAATAATGTATGACTGATGTATATGAAAAGTTTTTTTACTATAATATGTAACTATACTTTATAATATGTCTACTTCTAATAAAAATATTATTTAAAAAAATAAAGAAATAAAAATAAAAAAAATAAATGACAACACAACTTTTTTTTTAATGTTGAAGGTTCGCTATGCTCCCGTGCCCAGTTGAATCACTTCTATAGAATGCTAACTTGTTATGATTCACCAAGCAGTTGCATAGAGTGAGAGAGTTGTACAGCAGGGAAGCAAGACACAACAGTAAATTAGTATAGTAAATTAGTCCCTGGTGAGATAAGAGTTTACAGCCCTGATGGCCTGTGGGAAGAATCTCCGTCTCATCCTGTTTTCACGGCATGATAGCAGAGGCGTTTTACCTGACCGTAGCAGCTGGAACAATCCGTTGCTGGGGTGGTAGGGGTCCCCCATAATGTTGCTGGCTCTGGATCTGCACCTTCTGATGTATAGGTCCTGCAGGGGGGGGCGAGTGTAGTTCCCATAGTGCGTTCGGCCGAACGCACTACTCTCTGCAGAACCTTCCTGTCCTGGGCAGAGCAGTTCCCAAACCAGATTGTGATGTTGCCTGACAAGATGCTTTCTACAGCCCCAGAGTAGAAGCACTGAAGGATCTTCAGAAAGACTCTGAATTTCCTCAGCTGCCTGAGGTGGTAAAGGCGCTGCCTTGCCTTACTCCACACCAGCGCGGAAGCGTATGTTGTCCATATCACATTCTCTGTGATGTGCTCCCAGGTATTTAAAGCAGCTCACCCTATCCACAATAGCCCCAATTATCTCCAGTGGCGTGTACATCCTCGGATGTTGTGCCCTTCTAAAGTCCACAATCAGCTCCTTAGTTTTTATGACATTCAAGAGGAGGCTGTTGTCCTGACACCAGAGTGCCAGATCAGCCACCTCCTCCAGGTAGGCCTTCTCATTGTTATTGGAGATCAGGCCCACCACCACAGTGTCATCAGCAAACTGGATTATGGAGTCGGAGCTAAACTGGCTCTGCACTTTCTGATGTAGAGGACGTTGAGGACGCAACCCTGGGGGGATCCTGTGTTCAGGGTGAGGGTGTTCGATGTATGTCTTCCCATCTTGACTACCTGGGACCTGGCGGTGAGAAAGTCCAGGACCCAGGCACACAGGGGAGTGTTAACCCCCAGCTCCAGCAGTTTCTCAGCAAGTCTGGTGGGGACTATCGTATTGAAGGTTGAACTGAAGTCAATGAACAGCATCCTCACATAGCCCTCCTTCTGGCTGTCCAGGTGAGAGAGAACGGTGTGCAGAATCTGGGAGATCGCATCGTCCGTGGATCTGTTCGGACGGTATGCGAACTGTAGCGGGTCCATGTTGCGAGGGAGGAAGGCGCAGATGTGGTTTTTGATCAGCCTCTCGAAGCATTTCATGACCGCCGAGGTGAGGGCCACCGGTCAGTAGTCATTCAAACAAGCTGGAGAGGCATTCTTTGGTACAGGTACAATGATGGATCTTTCGAAGCAGGCAGGGACCACGGACTTGGCCAGGGAGAGGTTGAATATAATGGTGAGCACTGGAGCTAGCTGAGTGGCACAAGACATAAGGGCATCTGGGCCTACAGCTTTCCTCGTGTTCACATGCGTCAGAGCCCTCTTCAGGTCGTGCTCGGACAATGAGAATGTGTGCACATCCCCAGCGGTGGACCTCCCTCCCTCTGAAGAAGGGTTTCGGCCCGAAACGTCACCTATTTCCTTCGCTCCAGAGATGCTGCTGCACCTGCTGAGTTTCTCCAGAATTTTTGTGTACCTCCCTCCAGCCTTGCTAGCCAGTGGGCTGGCGGTGTTGTTGTTAGTCGGCAAGCTAGGAGCGATGTTGCCCGTCTCGAATCGTGCGTAGAAAGAGTTCAGGTCGTCAGCTAGGGAGGTTCCGGCACTTCCGGTTGAGGGGGGGCTGCTCTGGTAGTTAGTTATAGTCCGTAGCCCCTGCCAAAGGCGTATGGTGTCCTGCTGCTCCATCTGCGACTCCATCCTGTCCCTGTACCTGATGCTTCCTCTTTTAATATAACAACATTTCAATTCATGCAAGCATGAAGAATTCGGAACCTATAAGATTAGCGTTTGGTATAAGTCAGGCTACACCTCAAAAAAACTTCCATATCCAAAATGGAAATTTTAAAAATAGATTATGACTAAATCTCTCTGGCTCCTTAACCTGCAGTGCAAATGGGCAACATTGGATGGGTGTGTATGCATTGGAATACCTGTAAGAAAAATACTAAAGTCACGACAGGATGTCAAGTCCTCAGAAAACTTTGAAATCAAACATGTTTGAAATTAAAGAGACAATGACACAGGCGACAATGGTGTGCCAGCTGTAGAGGAGGTGGTGAAAGCTTACTTATCGCATCAGATATGTAACAGAATGTAATAGAGGAAATGTGGAAAATGCCGAGACTCTGTGATACAAGCTGTCGTGGTTGCAGGAAATACCCAACAGATCAGGTAACACTGTAGAGAAAAATAAAATTATCCTTATAACTTAACGATTGGCCGGGACTATTATGTTTCAGATCAAGGATTTCAACAAGGTGTACAGACCAATGCCACGAGAAACATGAAATGTTACATTTTGGACAAATACACATATTCTATTAACTGGGTGGCACAATTCTAAAAAGAGAAGGGATATCCTTGTGTATAGAAGTTTATAGTTTGTTCATGGTGACAATGAGAAAATTGTTTTAAGGAAATAAAGGGATCTGGGCTATATGAATAAAGGCACAGAGTACAAGAAGACAGTCATAGGGAGCCTTTACAAAACACCAAATTAATCGCTCTGGAAATAACTGGAAATTATGTCCCATTCTGGGTGCAACACTTTCCAAGTGTGGTGAATTCAATGGAAAAGCAAAAAAAAGGAATTTCTCAAAATTGGAAAAGCGGATGCTTAAATGAGAAATTGTTTAATCCGAGAAATATCTGGACAGTCTGTCTAGACCTCAATATCTTTGGCACCCACATGTAGTAGCAGCAGAATGGGGCTGGTATGTTCACATTAGGTTGTGTAGCTCAATTACATGTTTGCCATAAAAATTACCGAGTTCAATGAATAATCTGAGGCAAACATTCAGTTACTACATATTGACTCAGGGCCATCACTGGGAGATTGTCAGAAATGGAGATAAAAGGAATGATGGTGACGTGAAATAAATATCTGTTGTGGTTAGGGATAAATTCAATGATGAGGGGACAGTGGAAACTGGGTGGAGTAGGAAAAGTGGAAGCTGCACATTAATCCCCTAGTTGTAGCTGTGTAGTAGTAGGATATAAACATGGGAGATTAGACAAACATTTTTCAAAGGCGAGATGCTTTCAACAGGGAGCTTGACTTTCATAGAAATGGGAATGAACAGACTGGTTCATGGCAGAAAGGTATGTGTACTAAAAAGTGAGACATTCCGAGGGACCAGATCATTTTTATTCCAAACTTAAAGGAAACAATCAACAACATTTGCCCAATTAAAACTTTTCCTAGCCTGGGATCTATTATCAGAGAGTTACTAAAGTCTGTAACTGAGAATACAGTAATTGAACACTTTCAATATTTTCATCTGAGTAATACCATCTGAGATTTGGAAAGGGAAGATTGCACCTGACAAAGTTGAATGAATTTTCTGCATTAGATTACAAAACCAGTAGACTCAGACAATCTATGCTGTCGTTTTTATTGCATGTTCAGAAGGCATTTGAATCAATCCCTCATAAAAAGACAATAAAAGAGCTAAAGTTAAGCTCAAGTTGTTGAAAACAATTTATTGACCTAGTAAAGAAACGGGCTTAGTAGGAAAGTAGATTTAGTAGGGAGATAATCTGATCAGCAGGTTGTCATCAGTGTTATAGCTCAATACTGTCTGCTCTCTCTCTATTCTGAACTTAGTCACAAGAATAAATTACCAGGTAGACAAAGGAAAAGATTCAAGGATATACTCAGTCTCCTTGAAGAAATGCTACATCTCCACTGATGAGTGGGAATGTCTAGCCTATGTCCACTCAAAATGCATCTCAGATGGCATTGTTAATCTCAAGGCTGTAAATCAGGAGCAGATATGTCCTGCATTAGCAGCAGGAGCAGATCACTTCCCAAATACCCATCCACCCACCTGATTAAGTCATTACCTGCCTCATCTTATAGGACTGATTGGGGATGATTTGCCATGATCACATTGAATGGTGGTGCTGGTTCGAAGGGCCGAATGGCCTACTCCTGCACCTATTGTTTATTGTCATATGTTGTAGGAGCAGAGTTAGGCCATTCAGTCCATCAAGTCTACTCTGCTATTCAATCATGGCTGATCTATCTTTCCCTCTCAACCCCATTCTCCTGCCTTCTCCACATAACCCCTGACACCCGTACTAATCAAGTATCTATGCATCTCCACCTTAAAAATCTCCATTGATTTGGCCTCCGCAGCCTTCTGTGGAAGACTCGACAGGATGTCAAGTCCTCAGAAAACTTTGAAATCAAACAATTACAACCACCTTTTAAATTTACATTTGTTTCACAGCCATGGAATCGCAGGTCAAAGGGGACTTTATAAAACTTGCAGCCAAGTTGCAAATAGGTGTACTTTTGTGACAACTCTTGCTGGGCAGAGTTCCATCATGCCTAGGGTGGTCTAGTTCACCATTCTATTTTTACTCAAGGATATCAGATTCTAGTGCTTTACAGTCAGTCTGATTCTGCGCTCACCAAGTTTCCACTCAGAACAGATTTCCCAGAACAATCACTGGACAGCAAACAGGAGCTGGAACGTTAGTGAAACGCTCTCATCAACTATGTTGGGACCAAGTCCATGGAAATACAACACATTACCTGCTAAAGAACTGTTTGCTGACCAGGAAGGGATAGTGCTTCGCCGCTGGTAGAACAGGATGTAGGCAGTCTGCTTGCAGACATCTTCATCCAAGAGCTGCTGAACTTCACTGTCATCAAAACAGTACCAGAGTCCATCCACTGAGTTCTTGCAGTAAGCTGTATAAAGGATAGCAAAGGTGTCGATCAGTGACCCTCAACACCGTGCAGAGACCAGAAAGGAGCACGTAGCAAAGGCAATGCACACAGGCAAACAAAGACAATTGTGCATTCAAGTATTGGACAAAAGCTGAATGACTGGAGACTTGCACATGCAGAAGGATGCTCTCCAGAAAGAGCCAGCACAGCATTCCAGTTACCTGAACGAGCTAATCCCAGACTTACATATATGACGTCAAATTATCCCACTTAAATGATTTAACCTTCTTACATTATTTTTTCCTATGTTTCCCTTGGAAATAATATGGGATTACTGAAATTAACACATTTATAATCATTCAGAGTTAGGAAGTCCCCCCCTAGCAGCTTGGAAAGTTAAATTCAATTAATCAAAAACATGTGAAAGACAAACCTAATAACAATAGTGGCAAAACTATCAGAAAGTCGTTAAAAAGATCAGTTCACTCACCTGCTTTCCGAGAAGGAAATTTATCATCCTCACCCAATCTGATTTATGTGGGGCTCTAGACCTACAATAACCTGGCTAATTCTTGACTATCTAAAATTGTTCAACGAGCCAGTCCGTTCAAGGAAAATTAATTCCGAGCAATAAATACAGCTCTTGCCATTGATGCCCATATCGCAGTTTGATGGAGCCAGTTTTTAGCTGTGGGTCTTACCAGTGTAATGGCCTCCATGCATGGTGCCGTGGTGATTGCACACTGCATACAGATCATAGAGGTAGTCTTCGGGATCCCTGCCGAGTCCATAGGGCCGTCTCCACGGTGACCAGTGAGAAGGGAGGCTCCAGCTGCTCTGACTGCGTTTCACCACATGAGGTGTCATGTCCAGGCCGGTGAGAGGGAACTTCACCAGGTTCTGCAGCTTCGTCCTTTTATCCCCCTCCTATTAGATGGGAGACAAGTTAACTGGTTGTTTCAAAATAAAATGCATTAAATACCAGTTCAATGCAATATAGTGTGGAATTCACTAAACGGTGTACAAAATTGAGAGTATTGTATACAACATCCAAAGCAAATTATGGGCGGCACGGTGGTGCAGCGGTAGAATTGCTGCCTTACAGCGCTGGAGACCTGGGTTTGACCCTGACTGCAGTCTGTAAGGAGTTTGTACATTCTCCCCGTGACATGCGCAGGTTTTCTCCAAGAGCTCCGGTTTCCACACGCACTCCAACGGCGTATAGGTTTGTAGGTTAATTGGCTTGATAAATTTGTAAATTATCCCTAATGTGTGTAGGATAATGTTAATGTGCGGGATTCGCTGGTCGGCGCAGACTCAGTAGGCGCGCTGTATCTCTAAAAACTAAACAAATGCCAGATTTACTCGGTTTTTCAGCACACCAATAATTTGCACAAAATTCTGGTTAAACATAAATGAAGCAATGGCCATAATCCATGCCTCAGCTGTTTTATTCCAAGCACAGATTTCCCTCACCTGCTGTAGGTCTAGATGTAATCAGAAGGCCTGTGTTTACTCCCCACACACACACACACCCCTTAAAAGAATTCACCTGTTTAAAGCGTTTCAAATGGATGATAAGCACATCAGGAAGTGTCCATAAACTCAGCTTGATACTGCCCTGCTGGAGCTGCTTACAGTGCGGGCAGCGCCAGGCATCATCTGGTGCTAGCTGTCAAAACAAATAACCAAGCTGATCAGTAAAGTATTGCAGCATGCAAAAAAACCAAACCAAGAATCTACAGATACCAGAGATGCTTAGGAACCATTATAAGTATTCAACACAATTCTATAGTTTCAAATCAGTCTTACACCAATGGATAGTAACATGCATACATCCAACATGCAGTCACACAGACAACATGCAGTCATGCACTCAACCTGCAGTCACCCAAGTGCAAGTCTATTTTCAAAGCTGGTGCCCACATTGCGTTCACCTGTTCTTCTTTGGTGTAGAGATGAAAGCACTGAGATAAGGTGTACGTCTGCGGCTGGTGGTGAAGCTGCTGCTGTTGGCGAACACTTTCAGAATCTGGCACATACTCGTCCTCAGCACTCGCAAACAAGCTGCAAAGCAAATGAGCCCATTATAAATTTAGAGCTAGAACTATTAAAAAAAGCAAAGGCATTTTTATTGTACATCGTCCTTAAATCCTTGGAATGCTCTCCTTTGCATTCCTCTGCATCAACCACTTATGTTTAGTTTAGTTTTTGTTTAGGGATACAGTGTGGAAATAGGCCCTTCGGCCCAATGAGTCGACACATCCACGAGCGATCACCCCGTACGCGAGCACTATCCTACACACTAGGGACAATTTACAATTTGTACAAAGCCAGTTAATCCACAAATCTGTACGTCTTTGGAATGTAGGAGGAAACCAGCGCAAATTTCTGGAACAGCATACCATGAGGGACCTTATCAAAAACTTTACCAAAATCCACCCTACCTTCATCAATCTCCTTTGTCACTTCCGCAAAAATCCCAATCAAGTTAGTGATTCCTTTTATCACACATTTTTCATGGCCCTTCTGAAACATCTTTTTTACTTCCTATCCAAGTTATAATGAAGGGTCTTCAACCTGAATCATTAACTCTATTTCCCTTTCGAAAGGTGCTAGCTGACCTGCAGAACATATTTTTGTTTCAGATTTCCATCATCTTTCTACACAAGGTGCTTAGTAAATGCTGCATGATCATCGTGATATCAGTGAGAGTCGTAACCTGCAAAGTCCATTCCTAACTCTCCCAAACTCATTACCAATGAAATTATACAACCCAAACTATAGAACCCAAAATATTGGCTATATAAAGTTGCCAGTCTGAGTAAACAGCAGGACACAAATAAGGGAAAATTAGCAAAAACCTTGAAATACAAAAGTTTGCACTACTTACTACTCTTTTGTGTCTCTGTCCCATTCCACAATGACCTTAACGTGCTGGGGTCCACCAGGTCGGCAGGAATTCCACGCTCTGAAATAGAGGACATCCATTTAAGTGACTTCAAGATGCAAACACATTCCAAAATTGAAGGCTGCCTTGTTGCTGCAGACAATCTAAAAGATCAGTTTGATTTAAGTCTCTGTGCATGCCAGGTTCCTGACGCTTTACAAATATATTCCAAACTTCACATTTTTGTAATGGAGCGACGGCGATATTTTCACCATTTAAAAAAGTTACCAGAGAAATCTTGATTTACATTGAAACAACACATCATAAAATGTAGTAAAATCTCTCTGATCTGCAACATCACCGTTTACTTGTGCACAATCATTCTCATTTACATCTCAAACTCTAAATCAGCACTGGCTACATTTGAAGGGCATGGCTGTGTAATTGTGATATAGAGGAAAGCCTTATTATGGAGGGTGATTTTTCAGAGGTAATGCTCCCCCCCCCCGCCCCGCAAATGCTTATAATTTTAAAAGATCAGTTAAAATTCAAAAATATGCTGATATCATAAAAAGTAGTTTCAGTCCACTCCAATTACAGACATATAATTACAAACTTAATAATGTCCATTCCTTCCCACAGTACTAAACACTGCCACAAACACCCATTTCCAGGACAAAGCTCCACATGTTCTGATACCAGGTTCAGCACAGCATCCACCCAATGCAAAAATGGAAGTTCAAGTCAGCAATTACCTTTCTGCTGCCAATTGGCACAGGGGATAATCTTCCTGGGGTGAAAGGTAGCACTCCCCCACAGCACCTCCGAACACTCGTAGACTAAAGGGTGCAACCTGGAGAAGGGTGAACAGCAAGAATACATGAACACCTCCACCCGATGTGGCTTTCCACACAGGACAGCAGGGAATCAGCAAATCATCACCAGTCAGCATCAATACCCAAGAATTTTGCCAAAATAATCTTTTTTTTTTAAACTTCGCCCTGTCCCCACCCACCCTCCTGCATTTTTTCTGTATTTTACATGCCTAATGCTCACAATTTTCTCTCAGAAGCCTAAAAAAGATCATTGAACTTGCATTTCCAGAATCCATGGCTACATATCTATTTAAAGAACACTAGAAACAGTTGAACATCACCAGTCTCTCTCTGAAGGACTTCCTGACATCAGTTTTAAATTTGTATTTCAACAATTTGAGTTTTTGATTCGTCAACCAACTGCAACAGGTCAGTGTTATACAATATTCTGATTTACATTTACTATACATCTTCCGTCATATAGACATCTGCTCCCAACATACCCTTTCAAAATTGAGAGTCCCTTGCACTTCTCAGCCTTTCCTCACAATTGTTTTCAATTAGCCACAAATGTCAATGTTTAGAATGGTACTATGGGAAGACACAAGCAACCTACAAGAAAATCTGCAAGGGATGAAGATGCAAACCTAGCAGCAACAAATGAAGCTGCTTCAAACAGCTCAATTTAAACAGAAGAGCAGCATCTCTCCCTGCTGATTTCCATCTGTTATAACGGATTATATCAGGGTGTCACAATACGATTTTTATCCTTTCACAAAGGAAAAGCAGCTCAGGAATATTTTCCATGGGTCATGATAGATGACGTGCTCACAGCAACAGAATATAAGCTGCAAAACTGCAGCACACTTCAACCAACTTCACTGAGGCCTACAGAGATCAGTAGAATCAACTACTATAATGTATTATTAAATTGTTACGTGCTCTCATGTGCTCTCATTTCCTCCGACTGGCAGTAGATTGTAATCAAATGTGCAATACCTACTAGGATTTTCCAAATTGGAATTCGCGATTAGTCCCATAACTGATTGATTTTTTGTCTCAGAAGACAGTGTTACATCTGCCCTGTACACTTTGGCATTGTCTCACTTACTAATGCATAGTTTCTTTGGCTGTGCAGCCATAGAGATATTTTCTGAAGATAGACACAAAGTCTTGGAGTAACTCAACGGGTCAGGCTGCATCTCTAGAGAAAATGGATAGGTGACATTTCAGGTCGAGCCCCTTCTTAAGACTGATTGTTTGGGGTGTGAAGGAGTGAGAAACTGGAAACAAAAGACGAGGACAAATCAGGCCAGCAACAGATGACCTTGGGCAGGTCGATTCCCTGATAGGCCAATTGTTCATTGGGACGGTGTGATCCCATTGAGATATTTTCTGCTACATTTATACCATATGAGTTTGGGTAATTATTGGAAATTTAACACAGCATTGGTAAGGAATTCCACAAGTAGGAAAAAAAAGACACGTGCCGGAGTGACTCAGTGAGTCAGCCAGCATCTCTGAAGAATATGGATAGATGTTTCGGTTCTGGACCCTACATCTGAAGAAAGATCTCAACTTGAAACAATACATATCATTCCAGAGATGCTGCCTGTCTCGCTGAGTTACTCCAGCAATTTACTTCTTTTTTTGTAAACCACCAAGGAGGAACATTTGTTTCCACACGGGAGGAAATTTGCTTGGAAATGGGGACTTTCTTTCAATCTTCCTTCCTCACCCGACCCTCGGCCCTCACCCGACCCGCGGAGCCCAACCGACCCGCGGCCCTCACCCGACCCTCGGCCCTCACCCGACCCGCGGAGCCCAACCGACCCGTGGCCCTCACCCGACCCTCGGCCCTCACCCGACCCGCGGCCCCCACCCGACCCGCGGCCCTCACCCGACCCGGGGCCCTCACCCGACCCGCGGCCCTCACCCGACCCGCGGCCCTCACCCGACCCGCTGCCCTCACCCGACCCGCGGAGCTGGAGAACGCCAGGTGAGCCCCGGAGCTGGAGAACGCCACCCGACCCGTGGAGCTCACCTGACCCACGCAGCTGGAGAACACCACCCGACCCGTGGAGCTGGAGAACGCTACCCGACCCGTGGAGCTCACCTGACCCTCGCAGCTGGAGAACACCACCCGACCCGTGGAGCTGGAGAACGCCAGGTAAGCCCCGGGGCTGGAGACCATCAGCAGAGCCGCGGGGCTGAATACCGCCTGCGGAGCCACGGAGACGCAGACGCGGAGCAACGGAGCGGCAGAACACCAGTGCGCTCCAAGCCAGCTCGGCTGACCAGAAGCACCAACAGACGGCGACGCGTACGAAAACACCGCCGGGGACGCAGAGGTGGGTTAAAGGCCAGGTTAGAGCTAGCCCCACACAGGGTAGCGATTCCTAGCCTTTTCCTCGCCAACGTGCGCTCACTGGCAAACAAAATGGACGAACTCCGGCTAAGGATCACCTCCCACAACTGGATCAAGGACTGCAACATCCTGATCTTCACGGAAACTTGGCTCAACACTGACGTTCCTGACAGTGCCATCCAGCTATCGGGGCGTCATTTACTCCGAGCGGACAGGACATCAGACTCCGGTAAGACCAGAGGTGGGGGTCTGTGCATTTATGTAAATAAAGCATGGTGCACGGACTCCACCATCATCGAGAGTCACTGCTCAGCTAACCTTGAGTTCCTCTTGGTTAGATGCAGACCGTTCTATCTGCCCAGAGAGTTCACCTCCACTGTTGTGACTGCAGCCTATATCCCTCCTGATGCTAATGCCAAGCTTGCAATGAAAGAGCTGCATACTTCCATTAGCAATCAACGGACGCACAACCCCGAGGCAGCCTTCATTGTTGCGGGTGACTTCAATCACTCTAACCTGAAGACTGTACTCCCCAAATTCCACCAACATGTCTCCTTCCCCACTAGAGTAGACAAGACACTGGACAAAGTCTACACCAACATGGCTGAAGCTTACAAAGCCATCCCCTCCCCCACCTTGGTCAGTCTGATCACGTCTCATTGTTCCTGCTCCCTAAGTACTCCCCACTCATCAGACGGGTTAAACCAACTGTGAGGACAGTTAAAGTCTGGTCAGAGGAAGCGGACTTCTCACTTCAGCAGTGTTTTGGAAACACTGACTGGAAGGCGTTTGCAGCCCAGGCCACCCTTGACTCCCACACGGACATTGATTCCTACACATCCTCTGTTCTGGACTTTATAAACTCCACCATCAATAGTGTCACCTCCCTCAAACAGGTGACCATATTCCCGAATCAGAAGCCATGGATGAACAGCGAGGTCAGGCTACTGCTGAAAGCACGGGACACCGCTTTCAGGTCAGGCGATGCTCGAGCCTACTGTTCAGCCAGGGCTAACCTGAAGAGGGGCATCAAGAAGGCCAAGCACTGCCATAAGCTCAGGATTGAGGAGCACTTCAACAACAACTCCGACCCCCGACGCATGTGGCAAGGCATCCAGGCCATCACGGACTACAGACCCTCCAACACCACCCCCACATCCAGCGACGCCTCCTTCCTTGAGGAGCTTAATCACTTCTATGGCCGCTTCGACAGGGACAATCTAGAGACAGCCATCAAGGCTGTGCTACCTGCCGATCACCAACCCCTCACACTCACCCCCTACGACGTATACGTGACACTGAGTAGGACTAATGCACGTAAAGCTGCTGGCCCTGACGGCATCCCCGGGCGCGTGCTCAGGGCCTGTGCTGCGCAGCTGACAGACGTCTGGACTGACATCTTCAACCTGTCACTTGCCCAAGCAGTTGTCCCCACGTGCCTTAAAACCACCTCCATCGTGCCAGTGCCAAAACACTCCACTGCGGCAAGCCTCAACGACTTCCGCCCAGTTGCACTTACCCCCATCATCACCAAGTGCTTCGAGAGGCTGGTCCTGGCACACCTCAAAAGCTGCCTACCCCCCACACTGGATCCCTATCAGTTTGCCTACCGCAAGAACAGGAGTACGGAGGATGCCATCTCAACGGCACTTCACTCCGCCCTCTCCCACCTCGACAACAGAGACACTTACGTAAGAATGCTGTTCATCGATTACAGCTCAGCATTCAACACCATTATACCATCAAAACTGATCACCAAACTCGGTAACCTGGGCATCGACCCCTCCCTCTGCAACTGGATACTGGACTTTCTAACCAACAGACCCCAGTCTGTTAGGTTAGACAAGCACACCTCTTCAACCCTCACCCTGAACACCGGCGTTCCACAGGGCTGTGTGCTGAGCCCCCTCCTCTACTCCCTCTTCACCTATGACTGCACACCTGTACATGGTACTAACACCATCATCAAGTATGCAGATGATACAACGGTGATTGGCCTCATCAGCAACAACGATGAGTCGGCCTACAGGGAGGAGGTCCAGCACTTAGCAGCATGGTGCGCTGACAACAACCTGGCCCTTAACTCCAAGAAGACCAAGGAGCTCATTGTAGACTTCAGGAAGTCCAGGGGCGGCACGCACACCCCCATCCACATTAACGGGACGGAGGTGGAACGTGTTTCTAGCTTCAGGTTCCTGGGAGTCAACATCTCCGATGACCTCTCTTGGACCCACAATACCTCAACTCTGATCAAGAAGGCTCACCAGCGTCTCTTCTTCCTGAGGAGACTGAAGAAGGTCCATCTGTCTCCTCAGATCCTGGTGAACTTCTACCGCTGCACCATCGAGAGCATCCTTACCAACTGCATCACAGTATGGTATGGCAACTGCTCTGTCTCCGACCGGAAGGCATTGCAGAGGGTGGTGAAAATTGCCCAATGCATCACCGGTTCCTCGCTCCCCTCCATTGAGTCTGTCCAAAGCAAGCGTTGTCTGCGGAGGGCGCTCAGCATCGCCAAGGACTGCTCTCACCCCAACCATGGACTGTTTACCCTCCTACCATCCGGGAGGCGCTACAGGTCTCTCCGTTGCCGAACCAGCAGGTCCAGGAACAGCTTCTTCCCGGCGGCTGTCACTCTACTCAACAACGTACCTCAGTGACTGCCAATCACCCCCCCCCCCCCCCCCCCGGACACTTATTATTATTTATTCAAATCATTTGCTATGTCGCTCTTCCAGGGAGATGCTAAATGCATTTCGTTGTCTCTGTACTGTACACTGACAATGACAATTAAAATTGAATCTGAATCTGATTAAGTGAAGCAGTTAAAGTAACCCAAAACATGATTGCTTAATTGAGCAGAAGCAATCCAAAATTCTGTATTCCCTTAAACAGCGACACACTATCAAGGGGAGCTAACAGATGCCCTCACCTCTGTGAACATCCCTGGCCTGAAGAGATGCCGCATCTTATCCAAAATGGCTTTTTGCAGTCCTTCCCATGTTATTTTATGATCTAAGCAGAGCACAAAGGGATGACCAAACCTAGAAAACAGATGTCAACAGCAAATTGAAAGAGAAATTTAAAGGAGTCAAGATATTTGAATACAAAACCAAGGGTTAAGTGAACTCTTAGCACAATGTCCTAACTCTCATTTTTTTAATTATTTAAGCCTTATTCTTAAGTCTATCACCATATTGCACTCAGTATTCAACCAATTCTCTGCAGTCAGGAGGTTGACTTAATTGATTATTCTGCTGGCGGAATAAGAATTCTGAATTAGCAATAAAAGTTTGTTACGTTCATGTAAAATGGTTGCTCGTATAGATTGCACGGAGAAGTGGGTATTGACTTGTGCAGCTTAGCCCACAGATATCATCAAGTGCCCTAAGTTTCCGCATTAGTTCATAGTTGCAAGAGCAGTAAACACATCAGCAAAGACTAGTTGAGCTCTAATGGGTTTAAATGGATTATAGTCATACCTCAATTATATTCCATTCAAGAGATCAAGCTTCATTTATTGATGGCTATTGTCCACTTTTGACTCGCAAATGGAAGGTCATCAATAGTTTATGGCGCACGTACAATTAATTCTAATCCAACTATTGGCAGAAATAACATGTTTCCTGGGCTGATCCTACAATGTACATCAAGTCTACCCAATAGAATATGACTGCCGGTATTTTCATTATAGCCAGATTATGGGGTAAATCAGCATAAACATAATTATTACTATATATCCCAATCCCCCATCAAATTCTCTTTCGTTGAGGCACTGGGTCTGGAGTTTAGAAGGATGATAGGTGATTTAATGAAACAAAGATTCGAGGAGGTTTAACAGGGCAAATGTTGTGAAGGTTTCCTCCGCGTGCTCCCATTTCCTCCAGCATTCCAAATACATGCAAGTTTGTAGATTAATTGGCTTCTGCAAATTGCCTCTAATGTGTAGGATGCGAAAGTGGGATAACGGAACTAGTGTACAGGTGATCGATGGACTCGGTGGGTTGAAGGGCCTGTGTTCATGTTATATCTCTAAACCAAACATGCCATCAACCACGTATAAGGGTAGAAAAATCTTATTCGAAAATAGGGAGCACGAGTTAATTAGCTAGTCTGGGAAACAACATAAAACATGATAAAAAAACATTTCAAATGTCACGTACCCGTGTCAAAAGTAATCAACCTTTTAGTTTTTACACCTGAGATAATTACCTTTTACCCTGTTGCCCAGTAAAGCACGCATTGCACACCAGCAGCAGTGATTTCTCATACCCTAAACCCTTATTGTACACTCGCTCTAGTTTGATCTGTTTCATCCCTCCATGAGAGTAGACAGTAGACCTGTGACAAGTGCTGAATTGGACATTGTTCTGATTTAGGTTTGTAAGCATCGCTGAAAACAAATGCAGAAAGAGGATTAGAAACACACACACACAATTTCATGCTTTCATCAATTAACTGTAAATAATTTGAGATAAAGCAATACGTCAAAATTGCACAAATAAATTGCTCTAGCCAATGTGCCTTCATTCTCACTACGTCCCAATCACAAGTCCTCCTGGGGATAGGAAATGGTGGTGTGGGATACATTTATTATGGTCATGTTAAAAGACCATCATGAAAGCTTTGAAAAGCAATGGGCTGCACGGTGGCACATAGGTTGGCACTGCTGCCTCACAGTTCCAGACCAGATTTGATATTGAGCTCAGGTACTGTGTGCACATTCTCCCCGTCTGAGTGACGTTTGCCCATTCTCCTTCTGACCATAGTGGACCCGCTCTCCTCCCCCCCCCCCCCCACCCCCCCCCCCCCCAGATTCCCGGTTCTCTCCCACACCCCAGAGATGTACAGATTAATTTGCCACTGTACACTGGCCCTTGAAGAATCAGAGGGGACATGACTGGGATGGGGTACAAGAGGAAAGAAACAGGGATTAGCGTAGATTAGACCTTGATGTCCGATCTAACACAGTGGGCCAAGTGGCCTGTTTCTATGATACGAGTTTGATTCTACAGTTTTCTTTGCATTTGTTATTTGACCTCGTGAAAACATGAATGTGGTGTAGTTAGAAAATTATATGGTGATTCGGCAGCTCCAACCGAGTTTTGTGCAAGCTACATTATGAAAGCTTCAAATCCAGGAATTTATTCTGAAAATACAGATCGCATGGTGAATAACTGAGAACCAGTGGATGTAATTTACCAGCATTTGATAATGCCACCGCACAATTGTTCGATGAAACAAGGGAGCAAAAAGTCAGGTGTATCTTAAAATAGACACAGAATTGTTCAAACAGACTGAAATGGGTCATTTTTAGATTTCCTACTGGAGTGCTACAAGGCACAGTCACAGGCCTTCTGCCATATATAATTTATATTGATTGGCTAGGTGTAAGAATATGGTGTCATGCATCCAAGGATATAGATAAAGGCATGTTAAAAAAAAATTGTACATGAACGTGGTGACAAGAGATAACAGATGCTGTAATCTAGCAAAATAAATCTGCTGGAGGTACCCAGCGGGTTGAGCAGCATCTCAAGCCTCGATGAATATACAGACATGGTGACATCATATGCCAGCTTTTGTGAGGAGATTTACATTCCCACTAGAACCCGGATCAGGCTCAACAATGACAAGCCCTGGTTTACAGCAGAACTCAGACAGCTCCGCCAGTCTAAAGATGAGGCCTACACGAGCAGGGATGCAGACCTCTACAGGCAGGAAAATACAAGCTGAGAAGAGGAATCAGAGCTGCCAAGGAAGTGGAGACTTACTTGAGGAGGGAAAGGTGAAGGTGGAGAAAGACACTAAAAGATGATCCAACTCCACCTCTTCTCTCGACCTCACCTGGCTGCATCTGCCATTATTATTCACCTTTTCTCAGCGCTTTTATTGCCCATCAGCCGGGTTAACCTCTCTCCCTGACCTCATTATCCTGCCTACCTTCTCTTCATTCTCAGACCTGATACAAGCTCTCACCCCAAAATGATAAATCCTTGCCCTCATTCTCTGGAGGTGGAGTGGAAACCTGATAGAAATAAATATTATGAGAGGTACAAATAGGCTCGACAGTCAGAACGTTTCTTTCCCAAGGGTGGAAATGTCAGACAAGTTCAGTTTAGTTTATTGTCACGTATCCCAAAAAGTGAAAAACCTTAATGGCATGCTAACCAGTCAGGTGACACAGCTTTAAGGTGAAAGGGGCAAAGTTTAAAGGAAATGTGCAGGGCAAGTTCTTTACACAGAGGGTCACATGCCTAATATGCATTGCCAAGGGTAGTTGTAGAGGCAGATATCATAATGACATTTAAGAGCCTTTTAGATGGGCACAAAAATATGCAGGAAATGGAGGGATATGGATCACGTGTAAGCAGATAAGGTTAGTTTATCTTGGCATCATGATTGGCACAGACATTGTGCGTCAAAGGACCCGTTTATATGTGCTGTACTGCTCTATGTACAATGTTCTATGCAACAATAGTGCTTTACATTGCTTAGAAATGCGAAAACTAACGTATAAGGGAACCAAATTGTGACTTTTGGAAAAGTGAAAATATGTACTGTAGAGTACATATATCAAATTAAATCCTAAAAGCAAACTCCTGCAGATTTTGGAAATCTAAAATAAAAAGAAAAGATGGTGGAAACTCAGGTCAGGCCAGGCAACAACTATGAACACCGAAACAGAGTTAACACTTCATTTCAATGCCTTTGTACAAGTCCTGATGTAAGATCACTGACATTAATTCTGTTTCTCCCTCTGCAGATACTGCCTGGCCTACTGAGTATCTTCAACATTTTGTTTTATTACAGAGTAAATGTATATGCTTCATGATCAAAACAAAATTATTTAGATGTATTCAATACACCTTGGTATTGAATGCTGCAATTGCCAAGGGCATTCATGGATATCATTAGATATCATGCTCTCTTACTAAAATGTACCTTTTTGGCCAATATAAACATCAGGTGTCTCGAACGCGTAAATGCTGTCATTTTCATGAATAGTGTCCAAAGCATCACCATCACTGAAGGTACGATGGAATCCATCAAAATAGATTTCCGTTAGTACAATCTGAAAAACAAAACGTTTTAATAAAGAATGAAGCTATAACATTTGGCTCCTCAACATTGCTAGATGCTGTATTGTACAGAGAAGCTATTGGCCACTTGGAACAAAAATCAAGCAACCATTGTTAGCTGTTTTAGTTCCCCAACAATTCTGCATTAATGTTAGGGTCTCAGAGAGGTACAGTATGGAAACTATGCCCCCCCCCCCCCCCCCCCCCCCCCACCGAGTCCTCTCCAACCACGCATCAATTAATCCTACATCAATATTTCATTTTATATTCCCACCATATTCTCATCAACTCTTCCCCCGTCCACCACAGATTCTACTACTCGCCTACTTACAGAGCAGTTTCCCCTTTTGTGGCCAATTTAACCTCCCAACCTACATAGGTTTGGCATGTGAGAGGAAAGCGGAGCAACCAAAAGCAGTCACAGAGAGAGTGTGCAACAGTTGATTTCTAAGTGCTGGCTAAAACTAAAAAAAGATTGCCCTCAATTTTTTTAATATGGTAGACTTTCCTAAATTTACAGCATTTATGCATTTCTTCCTCCCCTAATCCATTTAATTTGCTTGGGATTTTGAACAAGTATGCCCTGGTTCTCTGGGTTCCACCAGTCCTACTCTAGCTTTTGTTTGCTATGCCTCACTGCAATGCAATATATTTGGATTATTATACATGTAATGCCATTCCCCATCACACACAATTAGTAGCACTTTGAATAATGAATACATTTGCAGTCATTGTTAAAGAAGAAATTGTTTAATTGCTTAAGATGATAAGCATGGGGACTGGCTCAACCAGCTCAGGTCCCACCACCCAGATAACCTCGAGGAGAAATGACCAAGAAATGTGTCTCACTGGGTCTCATTAACCAAAGCAGCCAACACAGACCGTCTTTCCAACAGAATGAACGCTGAGAGTCAATAACACCAAGTAATCCAGAAATTCAACTGTAATCCTTAGATAAAATGGAACAGATCCCTTTGCCAGCTATCAATTTGGCAGGATACCTCCGGTTAAAGGAAACAGGACACATTTGGTAGGAGGAAAGCTTGTACATGGAAGAGAAAACAAATTAGAAAATGCTGTTTAGGCAAATGAGCAAAGAGAAAAACAACGATAGGCTTTTACGGATTAGCTGGGTTGGCAGGGTGTGGTAACAAGGCAAGTGGTGGAACAGGGAGGGAGATCTCTTCCCCCCTTCCCCCCCACCAAAAAAGTGAAGCAAATGCAGTTTTCTTTCCCCACTCTTCTCTCTCACAGCATAAAATAAAACAAAAGGTTTCCCTAAGATTTGCAGATGTGTGAGAGCACACCAAGTTGCTGAGGAATTTCTCGTTCTTTGTCAGCTGGAAATCCAGTAGCTAAGTGTAGAATTCTCTGCCCTCTAGTGATAAAGGCAAGCAATGCCAAACATGGATTTCTTTTTCACAAAGATACGTTGACTACACTTGATTGCCTCAAAATGTTTTAAATGCCAAGCTAAAATATCTTCAGTAATAGTTTCTTAGGGTAATCTTACATGTTAAGAGGCTTTTCATGAACTAGGAAGACATGGCATTCTGGTAAAACTGAGAACTGGGCAAGTAGAAACTAAAGGATAGGGACGAGTGATCAGGATTTAGAGATTAGGCAAGGCAATTGTTGCAGATTAATGGAAAATTCAAGATCTTAGTGCAAAATAGAAATTTAGACAATAACAGGGTCAATACATTTAATTGCAATTTAATAGCAATTGCTCAAAGTATGATCGGAAAGTTCATAGAATACACAAAACATGATGCCATTGATGGAAATAAGGAGGGTAACCATGGTTCAATTAGTTGGTAGTAGAGCAGAGAAATGGCAGATGGAATATAATTCTGAAACTTGAAAGCTGATGCATTTGCACCAACTAATAATGCTTGGATATACTCAATGAATTAATGGCACAATAGCACAGCCGGTAGAGCTGCTGCCTCACTACGCAGAGACCCGGGTTTGATCTTGACTTTGGGTGTTGTTTGTGAGGAGTTTGCATGTTCACCCTGTGATTGCATGGGTTTTCTCTGGATGTTCCTGCTTTCTCCCACATTCTAAAGACTATGTAGCCTCTGTAACTGGATTCTGTAAAATTGCCCCCAATGTGTAGGAAGTGGATGTGAAAGGGGGATTACATAGACCCAAAGTGCTGGTTTCTATGCTGTATCCTTAAAAATAAAGAATGTAGGACCTCAGTAAATACTTCAAAACACTCAATGTCATATCCAAGAAGCTCCAAATGTGGCAGCACAGATAGACACAGGGAGGAGGAGTTAAAGTGTTTAGTTTGTGAGTTAATCCACTTTACCCATCAGGACTTTTACCTTATATTAACATCACCCTCCTGGCTGAACCCTCGCAAGCCAAAGCCTCAGCACTTACTCTCAAACACAGCACTATCACCCGAATACAGACTTTCCCAACATGGTCACTACAATAGACTGCTCTTCTCGCGTCTGCCTTCCTTTTATACACGACCAGCAGCCCAAATCGCCTCCTGTCCATTCCCTCCACAGATGCTGTCTGACCCACTAAGTTTCTTTGGCCATTGCATTTAGAACCACAAGTACAATTGGTACAGGAAGAGTTGGGAGATATGCAACAAGGGACCACAGACAAAACATGGTTTATAGCTCTCCAACATCAGCAGAAGAATTGCAGAGAGAATTAATGAAGAAATAAGTAAACCTCGAACCAAAGGTAATATAACATGGAAGATTTTAATTCTCGTCAACTAGATGAATCAAATCTTTAAAGAGTTTGAAGGATATGTTCACAGAATGCATTTAATACGCTTCGCTGCCACAATTCATCATGGAACTTATATGAGAACAGGCTTTCTTAGATCTCAACGTGGAATGAAAGTTAAACAGCAATCTCATAATAGGCATTATCTAGGGGAAAATTATCAGAATGTGATAAAAATGTTCTACACTATGCAAGAGTGATGGATATCAGTCTTGAATTTAAATAGGACAATTTTGTGGTTATGATAGATACATTAGACTATTTTAAAATTACAATTGTTTTCAAATCAAATATTTCAAATCTCTCAAAACAATGCACATTCTATTATGTAAAATCCCTTGAGAAAATAATCCATATGTAGCCAACTGAGATGAGGATAATATTAAACATATAAAATCCTGATGATTGGGAGTTTGCAGAAACAGCAATGAATATCTGAAATATTGACAGGTAGAAATAGAAGAGGCCAAGTTAGCAAGAAATATCAAACAAGCTTGTGAATGCTTCTACAAGTATAAAGAAAGCCAGAAGCAATAATAAGTGTGCGTCCCATAGAGAATGATCAGAAAAGAGTATTACAGAGAACAATTTCCAAAATATGAAACAATTTATTTTTTATATGTCTTCACTGTATGTCACAATAAATGCAGCAGAAAACAAAATGGGTCCAGACACAGAAACCTAAATTTAGTGGATAAAACTCAACTGGTACATCAAACTTGACAGTCACCATCCCAGGGTTCCAAGAGTGGCTGCAGAAAGAATATACTATAATGAGGATTTACTAAAACTAGATAAATTCTAAAACAATCCCAGAAGACTGAAAAGTAGTAAATATAAAACTGTTACAAAATGAAAGATAGAGGGCGAGAGAGAGAAGTACAAATATAAATTCAAAGATAGCACAGCCTTAGATTTGCTAGCAAAATGCTAGAACCCATCATTTGGTAATCACATGGCAAACCAAAAAATGCAGGATGTTGGAAATCCAAAATAAACACAGAAAATACTGGAAATAGGTCAGGCTTGAAAATCAATTGGAAAATAAATAAAAGTTACACGTTGAAGACCCTTTTGTCAGAATTCCCTGTTTTATCTAGGGTATGGTAATAAACTTTTTTTATTTTAATCAGAAACTAAGAAGTTTAAAAGTTTAAAAATGTGATTAGATAAAGTCAACTTGGTCTTAAGAAGAGTTGGACAAAATTTTAAAAAGTCAAGTGCATTGGCAAGAACATGGCTGACACAATCAAATTTGGGGAAATTTAGGATTATTCACTCGAGTAGGAAAAATAGAAAAACAGAACACTTTAAAAACAAACTCAGCAGGTCAGACCGTCAGACAGCATCTGTGGAAGGAATGGACAGACAACATTTAGGGTTGGGACCTTCTCAAATAAAAGGGCAGCACAGTGGCGTAGTTGGTACAGCTGCTGCCTCACAGCACAGTTAACCAAGGTTCAATCCCAACCTCGGGTGCTATCTGTAGAGCAAGGGTGTCCAATCTGGCCCACGGGATGATTTTGCGGGGAAAAAAGTATATTCACTACCATTTATTATGTATCTGTACGGCAGCCGCTCTCTCTCCCCCCCACTGCTGTCTGTGCCGCGTGCTGCGCTGGCAGGGGCGCTCCCGTCCTCCGCTCCGTGATTGGCCCGCGGTTGCCAAGGGGACGGTTTCCCTGAGCAACAACCGTTAAAGAAGCAAGATGGCGGTGGGGCGCTCCCATCCTCCATTTTTGTGTACCTTCAATTTTCCAGCATCTGCAGTTCCTTCGTAAACATCTAAATTCAATACCCTGTTCCAACATTTGCCTCATATTCCTTAATCCAAGTAGCCTTTCAAAAGATTTCAAACTCCTTCCAATGTTTGACCATTTGGTTTCAACTAATTTCTGTGGTTGAGAATTCACCACTCTCTGCGAAAGAAATTGACTAATCTCAGTCTTAAATGGATTGCTACTAATCCTTAGACTGTGACCACTGTTCCCAAATTCCCTTGCTATTTGGAACATTCTTCCTGCTCTAATCTGCCCAGCCCTGCTAGAGAATTGTAGGTTGCTATGAAATCTCCTCTTAATCTAATTACAATAAATACAAGCCTAAACGACCAAATTTATTTTTTACTTCAGTCTTGCCTTCCCAGGAATCAATCATGTAACCCTTCACATAACTTCCTCAATAGTAAGAACTTCTTTCCAGGGTAAGGTAGAACAAAACAGCACACAATATTCAAGGTGCAGTCTCAACAAAGCCGTGTACTATTGTAACATAGCATTCCTGCCCTTCTTTTGATTTCTCTTACTATTAAGACCAACATACAATTTGCTTTTTCATTACCTGCTGCAGCTGCATGCTTACTTGTAGTGACTGGTGACAAAGACACCCAAATCTCATTGCATTGCCTCCATTTGCAGTGCATGGCCATATGGCCATTCAAATAATAATCAGCCTTCCTGCTTTATCCCAAGTGATAACTTAACCGGCTGAGTTACTCCAGCACTGCCCTTTTTCTCGTAAACAAGTATCTGCAGTTTCTAGATTTTACTGCTTCACTGCGCAATCTTCTCAAGATATGCGACTTGGAAAAAGTTCTCCTCTCTCTGACGAGAGTTCTATGACACTCTCTCCCACTGCTCCTCTTGTGTGATTCTTGTTGCTCTCCTGCTCTACGATTTTCTTTCTCTCCTTTTTCTTCTCCCCCCCCCCCCCCCCTCATATCCCCTGTGCCTCACTTGGATTTGCACATATTTCTCCCCTTCCCCTACATTCCTTCCTCTAGCGTCACAATTTGCAACTATTCAATCCTTTTGCCTCACACTTTCCGTCATATCTCTGGCAGGCAAATCTCTGAAGATCTGTGCTGATCCCAGAACATTGAGGCATTCACAAAGAAGCTCACCAATGCTTGTACTTCCTCTGAAGATTGAGGAGATTCAGTATGTTGCCAAATACTCTACCAAACTTCTACAAGTGTACGGTACAGAGCATGCTGTCTGGTTGCATCACAGCCTAGTTCAGTAACTCGAATGCCTAGGAATGAAGGAAACTGGAGAAAGCAATAGACATTGCCCAATCCATCAATGGTACTGACCTCCCCACCATTGAACGGATCTAGAGTTGCTGCCTCAAAAAGACAGCTAACATCGAAAAAACACACAATTGTGGCCATATTCTCATCTTGCTAATACCATCGGGAAGAATGCACAGGAGCCTCGACATAGATTACAAGACCTACACCAACCCCAAACCAATTAGGAGCAGACGAGGGCATTTGATCCAATTTGTGATCCCAGCTACCAAGACAGATGTATACAGCAATTCGTTCTTCCCCCGCACAATTAAAGCATGGAATAATCTCCACCCAACTATAGTTACCCAACCAGATTCAACTAAATTTAAAGTAGCTCTTTCTTCCCAATAACCCTTTCTGGCTTAAGTCCTCCCTCCACCACCTCCAGTTTAAATTCCATTTAGAATATTTTGGAGGACCAAGAAATCAAGAACAAGCCAGAAAACCAAAACCTCCCGGCTGAAGAACTGCTTCTACCCAACAACCATCAGCACCTGACCACAATCCTACCTCAGCAACAATTACCTATTATGGACTTTATTTTGGTTGCACTACATACTTCAGTTTTGAACTGTTATGATCTTGTTATTAAGTATTACTGATTATTAATTTATTGTATTCTTGATCATTATATATTTATTTATTTATGTGTTATTGGGCCATAGAATGATTTAAACACATGTCAAATGATCTCCTGTTTCCTATTACTGCCACTGCTGTGGCTACGCAATGCACAAGGGGTACCTCACCTCAATGTTTTCTCAATAACGCCACTTAATCAACCTCAAAACATGCCCTTAGATTGTTGGGTGAAGAATAGCATTCAGTCCTATTAGGACATCAGCTGTACGATTCCAGCTCGCACATCTAGCACAATGTTAAACCTCTACCCCACTGATTCAGGAGATTGAGACCATATTTTCAAGGTCCCTGTGTCATTGTCCTTAAACTAACTCAGATATACAGAATACTTTTTCCCGCATTATATTTTACATGATTGAGACTAGATTTTACAAAGACAGTGTGGAAACAGGCCCTTCGACTCACCGAGTCCACGCCGATCAGCGATCACCCTAACACTGACATGGTCCTTCAATTTATAGAAGCCAATTAACCTACAAATCTTTGGATTGTGGGCAGAAACTGAAGCACCCGAAGAAAAACTATGCGGTCACAGGGACAATGTACTCCGTACAGGCAGCACCCAGTCAGAATCAAACCCGTGTCTCTGGAGCTGTGAGGCAGCAACGCTACCGCTGCACCACTATGCTGCCCCATCTCCAACCTACAATCTTCTCACTTTCTGGCTGTCTTATTAATCTCAATTTGTTCATTTCTCTAACACATTGGATTTTTTAATTCAGTCATAAATTCAAATTCTAACCATCCATGCCAGATTCGTTGAATCTAGCATCCTGTTTTCCTCTTCCCCGTGCCACAACCGAATAACTGTATTTTTTATGAATAGAACATTTAACTGAACCCCATGCACATCAAGGCTAGAGGTCTCAGTTGAAAAGTAAATATTTTGTTTCAGTAGCACCTCACAAGTTCCACCAACCAGATGGAAAATGTTGCAATGGAATGCCACCACCAGCAATTAATACAATATGCTGAAAATATATAATCTTTGCTTCATCACACGAGGGTCAAAATCCAGGACTACATAACAATGCTGTGGGAGTAATTTAGTTGTGTCAAAGTGATGGCTCACTAGAATCTTCTCAAAAGCGATTAAGGCATTAAAATGCCCACAATGGAAATAAACATTATTTGCAAGCATTCCTTGGTTAGGCACAGCGCAAATTTGTCTGTTATGCCTTTCCAGCTGCCTCAGCCATATCATACCCATCGACTGTATTGATGCAATTTGTTGGAAAAACAGAACCACCCACAGCTCCCCCCCCCCCCCCCCCCCCCCCCCCAACCTTTTCCTGCAAATATTATTCCTGTGTCAAATTTCACACGTTAGGCAAATTAATGAAAACCAGGGTTAACGTTAAGCTGTACATCTAGATTCAGACCACGCAACAACTAACGGCCACCAGAAAGGATATTCCCACCACTAAATGTTATAATTGGATAATAGTATGCAGGTGTTTTCCTGAACAGGAATTAGCCGCAGGGGTGGTACTGCCAGCATAACACACTTACCCCTTTCTGTGCCCCACAGTGGAAATTAACTGCCTCCTTCCTTTGTGGAAAAATCCTTAGTTGAAGAGCTCTTCCAGAGATCCCAGGATGCAGGCATTCCCTCAGAGTAAAGCTGACCCAGCTCGGCGACATCACACAGAAGGCTCCAAGTGCAGCACACCCAAAGGCAGGGCAGTGGTTGGTCCATTTTACCTTCTGACTGAAACTGAAGCTCCCTTTTAAGCGTGGTGCCCTCCGAGTTTTGCTGTGTTAATAGAAAAAGACTTCGCTGAGGACCCCCATGGAGCAGCACTTCAACAAAGGGATTTTCCACAAAGCTAGAAAGTGGCTTAAAGGTGAAATGATGTGGGGCAGGCATGACAATAAAGACCCAGACAATCTCATTTACCCCCTCCCTTCCCCCACCCCCCTCCTGTTCCCAAAGCTACGGAACCCTAATACTCTTTTTATACAAAGGATTTATTGTGGTCAAAAGTACAGATAAATTGAACTAAACCAACTGTTGAAATTATTATGAATGTTTACCTGATCTGTGGGGATTTTAGTTTCTTGTGAAACTGCCTCGCGAAGTTTGATCACTGTACCCGACAATGGAACAGCTACTCCTATTCTCATGCAATGTGAACATTTCCCTTCGTAAACCACGGTGATATTCAAAGGCCTGGAAAAGAGATAGGTTAAAGCTATGTCCAGTCAGCAATAACTGAATTATAATCAGGATTAGTGTATGGTTATACATCAGGTCTAAGCAAAATGATTCAAACATGTGTCTGACGATAGGAAAGCCAAAAGGGCACAGCTGCCACAGCACCACCAACTTCCATTCAACCCATCTTTTTCACTCTAGCCCAAAGAATTTATTAACATGCCCTTACCCATTGTGTTATAGTTCCATTCTCCTGATTCCACATGGTACAATATATTCCAATCCTCCTAAACATCCTATTCCAAACGTTCTGTGCCCCCTTGCAACTCAAATAGACCTGGCTGAAGTCCTACAATAGATGATTTACAGGAAAGCCATTTTTGCTTTCTGTCTTATCCTCTCTACATCATTTCGAGGAATGGGATGTTATTGCTGTCATCCGAATCCTTGACTGTGCAGACCTCAATAGAATGATGCGACTGCCTCAACAAAATGAAGGGAACATGCCCAATGAACGTCCTGTGGTGACAGGATGCCTGGAACTTTGGTTTGTTTAATTTCTCTATTCCACCTTAAAATAAACTTCAAAAACACAAGGGGTTGATGACGGTATGCACAAACATTTGCATTAAAGAACAACTATCTGAAAAAAAGATTTGAATCAGAACTATAAATATTTCTTCATCCAAGGAGAGAGTAAATCACATTCTTCAAGTTGCAAGTACTGGAATAATATAGAATAAAATCCGTTGGATAAAAATATTATGAGACCACACAATGCTTAAAATCTCACTGTTTTACCACATTAAGGAATACACCAATTATGCCTGTGGTTGTCATCATAAAATACTTAACCTTACTCTCTCCCTCCCATTTTAATGTCTACTAAAATAGTTATTTCACAGTTATGTATTCCCTTCTGTTGATGGCATGGATTGCATTGTACAACTTTCTTGTACTGAAGATTTCTTTTCTAGCCTGCGAGCAATAAATTCCAAAGAGTGCAAACATAAATGTTCCAATATGTCACAAGAAGCTGAAGCGTCTGAAATCGGTACAATAATATGTGCCATACATGATTTAAAAGAGCGCCATATTACTGATTAGATGGTGATGCCACTGTATTAAAAGGCACATTTCATTATGGCAGTATGTTCTGGGCTGTGGTCAAACAGTCTGAAAGGGCAACAATGTGTTTTACAGGCCACTGTGAGCCAGCAGAATAGAAACTAGTAAAGAGAGAGGTGTTTCCACATGCCTTCACAGCTTCCATAACACCATGTCCCTCGATACCACGGTATTTGTAATAAAAGCCCATCGATATTTTAAAAACATGCTGTGAGGAGACTGAATCCAGGATTCGTCAAAACCTGTGAGCAAGAGTGGAGATTTTAATTGCCGTAATGATTGATGTATTTGCATTTATTGCCAGGAACACAAACCTGCCTTCATCAATGGATTTATGGTGGAGAGGGTCAATAACTTCAGGTTCCTGGGCATGCATATCTCTGAAGATCTATACTGGGTCCAACACATTGTTGCAGTCACAAAGAAAGCCCTTAAAATCTCATTTGATACGTCGACAAATTTACACTACCTACAACAAGATTCCACCACAAAGTGCATCTGCCCCCTCCCCTTCCAGCATTCTGAAATGGCCATGCCCCTTGCAACTCCCTTGTCAGCTTGCATCTCAGCATTGCTCCTACACAGAACCACGTTCAGCTGTACAAAGCAACCTTGATCTAAGCAAAACAAACATGTACTGTTTAAATGTATTCCATATATTTTTCCTCCACATTTATGCCAGCAGCTTTAAATTCTGTAAGCAACAAACTTGGGTGGATAGGAATGTTTAAAGCCTTGTCCCAAAACTGCAACATGCTTTTACTTCCATATACAGGCGACGTAACACTTTCCTTTGGAGAGTTTATATTTAGGGGAGAGAGAGATAAAGGCATTCAGGAAAAAAAAACCCTCAGCATTCCTAATTTTGCTCTGAGACATAGCAGGCCGTTCAACATTAAACAGATGTGCTTAATCAACAACAATTATGATGCCAGTGAGAACTGCAAGTAGCACACCAACACAAAAAAATGACCTGCCTTTTGGCTGTTTTCCAAATTCATGGATCACATGCAAAAGTCCCATTGCAATCATGTTACACTGCATCCATTCACAATCCGAATGAGTCCACACTTTTTTTTTCTCCGAATTTCTTTTCATGCGTTTAATAATTGCATTCTTTATCCAACTGAGAGCACTGTGTACTAGTTTATCCGAGCAACACAAGTAAACTTCAGCACTCTATATTGATGTCTGTAAACATTCATCTGTAAACAATGCACCTGTCAGACTTTTAAAAATGATTCCACCTGGTGTGGTTATCCCAGAAGACTATAATAGCCATGAAACTTGCAATATGATATTATTGCATGGCATCTGGCTGGCCCAAGGCATCAGCATTCTTTCTGCTCTTCCCCTCCAATATTGTTTCCTTCATACACAGGAAAATTCCAACAGATTCATTCTTCCGGACTGAAATTTTATCTGTACATTTACACCATTGAATAACAATAAACACACTGCTCAGCCCTAACCTTGAAGAGAAGGCAATGCATTTTAATAATTGCAGATCAGACCTTTGACCTCACTTCCCTGCCTGATCCACACAGCTTGACAATATACACTGCTCTATAATTCAAAAATCTATGTCCTGCTTTGAATTTACTCAATGCTCAGATTCCACAATTAGGATAAAAAGGGACAGAAGGCTGTGGAGGCCATCAATGGATATTTTAAGGCAGAGATAGATAGATTCTTGATTAGCATGGGTGTCAGGGGTTATGGGGAGAAGGCTGGAGAATGGGGTTAAGAGGGAAAGATAGATCAGCAATGATTAAATAGCGTAGACTTGATGGGCCAGGTGGCCTCATTTTGCTCCTATCACTTACGAACATGAAAACTCCAAAGATTCTCAACCCCAAGAGAAGAATTTTCTTGCAATCTTAAGCGAGTAGTTTTTCATCGTGAGACTGGCAGCCTAGTTCTAAATCATCCAACAAGGTAAATAACCTCATACCATTCACGTCCTCAGAATCTTACATTTCAATTAGATCATTCTTGCGAACATAGCAGTAAGACCCAATTTGCTCAATATTTTCCCAAAAGACGACCAGTTTATTCGGGGAACAATGATAGATAGAAAGCAACTCTTCTCAGTGGGTAGATTAATACCAGAGAATATAGATTGAGATAACTGACTAACCAATATGATAGATTCAAGCAGAAATATTTATCTGTAACAGATTATGATGGTGTAGAATTAATTGCTTGAAAAGTTGGTGGATGCACATTCATCAGAGGGAATAGATGCATGCCCAACAAACAGAAACTTGCAGGGGTATTGGTCAAATTTACAGAGTTATGCAGCATGGAAACAGGCCCTTTGGCCCAACTCATCTGCACTAAGTTGCTGAATTGAGCTTGTTCCATTTGCCTGGGCCTGCCCCTATGCCTTCAAATAACCTATCTGTGTAACCACCAATCTATTTTAAATGTAATTAATTATACCTAGTTCTACCACTTTCGTTGGCAGTATACGTACCACCATCTGTGTGGAAAAAGCTGCCCTTCCAATTCCTTTTAAATCTTTCGACTCTCACCTTAAATACATGCCTTGCTCTGGGGAAAATAATGTGGCTGTTCATCAGCTAGGCCTCTCAATATTTTATATGCCTCAATAAGGTCAGCTCTTAAGTCTTCTACACTCCAGGGAAAAAACAAACCTTAGCCTATCCAGTCTCCCCTTATAACTCGAACCCTCCAGTCCCAGTAACATCGTAAATCTTAGAACATAGAGCAGTACAGAACAAGAACAGGCCCTTCGGCCCACAATGTCTGAGGTGAACATGATACCAAAATCACCATTTATCTACCTGCACATAACCCATATCCCTCCATTCCATGCATATCCACGTGCCTATCCAATGCCATCAACATATCTGTTTCAACCACCACCCCCGGCACTGCGTTCCAGGCACTCGCCACCCTCTGTGTAAAACTTGCACTGCACATCTCCTTTAAACTTTGCCCCTCTCACCTTATAGCTTTCCCCTCTAGTATTTGATTTTTCCATTCTGGGAACAAGGTTCAGACTGTGTACCCTATGTCCGCCAGTCATAATTTGATTTACGTATCAGGTCTCCCTGCAATCTCTGGCATCCCAGAGAAAACAAACCAAGTCAGTCCATCCTCTCCCTGTAACTAATACCCACTAACCCAGGCATAATTCTGGCAAATCTCCTCTGCACTCTTTCCAAAGCCTCCACATCCTTCCAGTAATGGGGCGACCAGAACTGCATACAATACTCCAAATGCAGCGTAACTAAAATCCTATAAAACTGCATCATAACTCCCCTGTCCTATGAATGCAAGCATACCACAGGCTGTTGTTACAACACTATCTACTTGTGTTGGCACTTTCAGGGAGTTATAGACTTGGACTTCAAGATTCCCCCTGTGTATCAATGCAGTTAAGGGTCATGTCATTAATTGTATATTTTCCCCTTACAATTGACCTCACACTTCAACACCTCACACTTGCTTGAATTAAACTCCATCTGCCATTTCTCTGCTGATTTCTGTAGCTAATCTATGTCCCGCTATATACCAAATCAATATGACTAAATCACTATTAATCGCATATTAATCATAATCGTTTTGCATCCTTTTTAGTTTCATGACCTCAAGAGTGGGACTAAATGCATACTGCAGGCATGGCATTCTCTGTGCTCTCCTGATATAGCTGGCAGTGTCCTGAAATTAACTCTCCCGCTCCATCTCCCTGGCATTGGACCACTTTAAACCCTCTACTTCGGCCTTGGATGCAATGCATTCAGTATCAACAACATTTGGTAATGTCACTTAGATATTCTGCAGGATTGATAGAGGCCTTGAATTCTAAGAGTAATAGCTGTAACCAAAATTCATACCGGGTCTGAAGGGGAGGGATAGGCAGAGAGATGCAGAGAAATGGGTCAAAGGTGTTGCTCTGTTTTTGACAATGGGGACATGTCAACGAAGACCTAAAATAGAAAAAAAAGAGAAACAAAAGACATTTAGATGTCAATCTATTAAGGATTTCTCCAACACAGACAGACATTTGGGGTCTTACAAAAATTTCAGAATTCTAAATTGAATCTAGAAATTGTACTGCAGTAAGCAAAGGGTTTTTTTTTTCTGGACCTTCAAAACCAAGGTCTTCAGAAGGAGAGATTTGAGAGGGCGCGGTTAATCTGTGATTTAAAAAAAATATCATTATTCATTCACAGCATCTGGGTGTCATTAATAAGTCAGCCGTATTTATCATACTGAATTTTCGTCGGAGGCATCACCACTGCTAATCCTCTATGTTATGGTATTCTCATAAAATCATTGGATGGGAGGTTCCAGGATTTGGGCCTATTGACAAAGTTTTAGAATGGTCTGAGACATGGAGAAGGTGCCAATGACAATGGCAACTGCTGCCTTCGCCATCTGTGCAGAGCAGTTCTTGGATAGGGAGGTACCTGTCACAGTTGCTTCTTGCATTATTTGGATGATGTCAAATGTAGCCACACTCAGCCAGTGGTACAAGCAGATTATGTTTAAGGTGGTGCTTCGGGTGCCAAACAAGCCAATTACTTTGACGGAGATGCTGTTGAGCATCTTGAGTATTGCTGTTGATACATATTTTTCTAATGACCAGATCCTTTAATTTTAAAGGTTATTGCTTGATATATTATCCAAGATAATGAGTGTAAACATACATTGTTTCAAATAAGACCATGGATTTTTTTTGGCATTCACCCAAGAGAGGCGGGACCTCTGTTTAGCGGGTCCCTTAAATGGCACCTGTTTCGGTGCAGCATTCCTTCAGCACTCCACTGAAATGTCAGTCTGCATCCCAAGATCATTTAACTCAGAGGGGAGGCCCTCTGAGCCCTGACAATGCACATGGAGCAGCACAAGAACAGGAGTTTAAACCAACTCAGAACTAATGCAGGATTTTTCAGATGCAAGCAAAATATCAAGTATCATACACTGAACAAGTATATCCTAGGCGTCCAAAGGCATTCCAGGCACAGCAACAATTTACTGCTGAGTATACCAATACATATAGTGACATCATACTTTCACCTCTGTTGAAAAACTGGTCCTTGAGAGGGAGGTTATGATTATCCAACATCAATACATCAAGAGGAAAATATATTTTAATTGTACAGAATCCTTCACAATATCCAAAGGAATTATGCTTTAAGTGCAGATACTATTGCAAAATACCAAAAGTACTGAAAAGGTTTTGGAATATTTTTGACATACAAAATAATGAACCCTACTATTTTGTCTTTCACTTTAAACTCTAATACTCACCTATACTGTGCTTGAAAGAGCTCCTGTATAAAGCTGCTCCTTGCTGGGAGAGCTGGCCCTTCACACAACCCATCCTCGGTTAACGGAGGCTGAATAAAAAAAAGTTACTGTAAGATATTCCATACAACAAAATCAAATTTTCTGCGACTCATAATATAAAATTAGCAACAAGAGAAATGCTACCGCAACTTAACACCAGGTTTATTATTGCTAGATTAAGTTAGAATTAACTTTTGTTCACCTAGAAACTCATGAGAAAAAATGGTTTGATAAGTTCGCTCTGCTCGTTACAATAAACTGTTGACATTTTTAGAAATAGCCAATAAATAATTTAAAAAGTAATTGTTTTAATGTGCACATTTAAAAACTAAAATCATAGGTGTAGAAGCACGGTGTGATGGTTTAGTTATTAAGAATAAAAATATACCACTGATAAGTACATGCCTAGCATCAATTCTTACAAATGATGCTGAAAATGCACAAAAAACAGGACAAAATTAAACAAAAATGGGAGAAATGGAAAGAACAAAAATCCAAAAAAAAGCATAATTTCAGGTCAATCAAGTCACCAACCCGTAATGAAAAGCAAACCATGCTGCTGAAAGTATGCTGATAAATTACATCATATGGTCTGTTTATTGCGATTATCCAACTGCTAGCCAAAGACAAGAAGAAACAATGTCAATTCAATGAGCTAATGGCAGTCATTCATTTGCCTAGGCTGCAACATTCATAGATACTGCACAGATAAATTCATACTCTCATCCTTGGGTAAAAGCATGATTATCAAAGCATTATACAGGCAGTCTCTGAGATGCAAGAGTCCGTTCCGTGTCCTTAGTCGATTCTTTCCCCCCCCCCAGTCAGAAACATCTGATTTCTATAGCCATTCATATATCACCCTGCATAAATGTCCAATCATTATTTTATTTCATCAAATATACACACTAATGCTCCACAGCATACTAATAGAATATTTACTGATTAGGTAATTAATGAATACAATGAAACATTTTATTATCTTGAAAAATTCCTGAAAAGTTTATGGGAGAATTTGCCCACGGCTGGATTTCCATACGCTAGGTCTACCGTAACACGGGGTGCCCCTGTATTTGGAAGCGTAGAAGTTCAGCCTCGTGCGTTTGATTTTTTTAAATTAAAGGATACCATTAAAGACAACACTGCCCGTCCCTACAATTTCAACTTTGCTCACACGTGCAACCATTTGTAATTGTAAGCAAAAACACTCACAGATCCTTAGAGATGCATTAACCCAAACAAAAGTGGGAACGGAAGCACATTAAGGGCTATCCTAGAACACTTTTCCTCTCTCCTTCTCCATTCAATTTCTGGATATTAGTAAGCAATTTTGTTTTGTTTATTAAAAGCGATAACATCTAATTAGATTATGTTGCAAAATTAAATATTGTTCTTTTTCTTTTGGCAGAGGAGAGAACAGGCATTGCTTGAGATATTGCATAAAAGCACTCTGAGTCAGTTTGGTCTCAAATTTTCAATTCATTCTGGACCTCTGAAGTAACGGTTCTTTCCACAGATGCTACTTGTAGCAATGTTACAAAATTTTGAGATTTTAAAAATCAAGTCTGTAATTTATCCCATCAGATAAAGCATAAAAATAAGTTTAATTTGACACCTAATTCACTTTCATATCTCAAGTATTTAAAAAGTTATGGCCATTTTCATACTGGGAAATGAGCATCTTGTTCCCTATTGATTTTCTATGGACATAACAAAAAAGCTGTGATCGTGAACAGTCAAAAGCCCATAACTTTCTTAAAAATTAAGAGAACTGAATGAAATTTTCAGTTATCATAGATTGAAGCATTCTGAAACAAATATAAAATAATCTTACTTGGATGACCTGAAATTAAAGCATATAATTAGTTAGTTACCTAATTGTAGCTAATTTCAGACTTCAATTACTAGATCTAAACATCTATCCATTTCTTAATAAATGATTAACATTTTTAAATAGCCTAAATGTCCAAATAATATTCACAAATAATTCACAATAAAACATGATTTTTAAATCTCATTTACATTAATTTATAGGCCAAATGGAAGGAATTTAGTGTTTAATTGCTGTAAATAAATGCCCATTTAAATCAGCTTTCCAGTGGGTCCCTGTGGAACGCGCTGGTTTAGAACGTTCACATTGCGGTAGATTTGTGCCCCCAAACGCTGAGAAAAATACTGCGGGATATAATGGGCCCAAATTGAGCTACTCGCAATATTAAACTTTGTATAAAGGGATCTTTAGAAGCCCTTTTTAATGTAAAAATATACAACCTAACTTCTGCTATTTGCTTTATGAGACCCTGCGGTTGCTGGCTGTCGCGGGTTTAGAGATTGATTTTTAAACTACTTTAACTGTTATTCAAGGCCTTTAAACCTAATAATAGCTTTTGCGACGGGGTCTTCCAGCGATTTTTCGTTAATAATTAACTAGGCTGAACATTTTCGATTGGAACAGCTTAGAGAAAATCGCGTTTTAAACCCGCCCCCTCTAAATGGCGCCAAAATCGCGCACACTTGCAGCGACAGATTTTCAACGACGCTTCAGGTAGGCTTTGCAACATACCTACTACTTGATCTGCTGAGTGTTTCATGCATTTTTTGCTTTATTTTAATTTTTATCTATACTTTGTAGCAGATGAAAATCAATATTATATAGAATAAATAAATCCTAATTATCTTTAAGAAATTAGTCACCTGTGATCCTGGACTGTTGAAAAGTAATCGGGGTCAAAAATAAAATGAAATTCACACACCAATGGAAGATACCCACACCACAGTAAGCATATATTGCAGCCACCTGCCTGCTCTTGATTGCCGTACAAGGCTGGAGACAAGAAAATACATTGAGTAAGATTTGCCAATTCTTTTTTTTCTTTAAAAATTTCAACAAGCTTGAGTGACAGAATTGTGACTTTGGCAAGAGGTATATTAGTCATGCACAGAGCAGTGTTGTATCCTGTATAATGGAGCAATACTTAGAAGATAATAGCTATAGTCTGTTGCTGAGAACTTCCGAGCATGTGTGCTATATCTCTCTCTCTCCTCATTCTCTCTCACGGAAAACATATTTGCCTATTCCCTCAGTCTTCAAGCTGCTCCTTGAATGAAACCCTCAGTAATTGTCTAGCATGCCATAACAAATGTCACTCACATTAGCAAGTATGGCCCTTTGAATGTTTCAATCTCCTTTGTTTCTTCTCACTCTCACTTATGTACAGCAGCAGTTTTGAAGCTCTAAATATTTCCTGTGCCATATTTTATTTGCACTCTAATATATTTAATAAACTTGTTCTGTCCCATGTTATCTGCCCATTTCCAATCCAATATAATCTAAATTAATGGTACTCCGTCATATTCTGCAAGTTTTAACTACAAGAATTTTCTTTGTGCTTACTTTGTAATCAGCATTATTTTTGACTAATGCTTTGCTTTTCAACCTTACATCTTTTTAATATGGAGATGTATTTGCTCTATAACACTGTTTCAGGACAGCAACGATATTAAGAGAAATATATCAGGGATACTTTAAAATAGCTTCATACATCTAAAACATCTCACTATTTAAGTTGATCCCTACTCTCTTTTCTGCCTATATTTCCACCACACGTCAGTTTACAATGTAAGGGAATTGCAGAGTATTTATGTAATAGAATCGCCCTATGCCAAACTCGTAACGTACAAGGGTAGAGCATTTTCAATCTCTAATCTAGAAAGGTTCTTGCAATCGAGTATTTTGGGCATCTCACCGTAATTAATAAAAATCCAATAGTAGTCTATTTGCATACTCAATAGAGTGCAAGGAGTGACAAGCAAGAAATGGGGAATTCTGTGGCTAGCATCCCACCAACACCAAGAAATAAAAAACAAAAAACATGTAATTAAAGAAAAACGGGGGGAGAATTCCAGTTGCATCAGCAAACGGAGAGCAGCCATTTAAGGTGTTTGGCAAAATAATTAGAAGAGAAACTAGATTTGTTTTCAATAATTTGTCAGAAATATTAAATTTAACGCTTGAAAAAGCAGATAAACTGAATAAATACTTCAGTCCTACTATAAAATTTGCTGAGCCAAATGATCTGCTTTGCAGTGGTAATCAAAATAGATATATGTTTAAGAAGGAACTGTAGATGCTGGAAAATCGAAGGTAGACAAAAATGCTGGAGAAACTCAGCGGGTGAGGCAGCATCCATGGAGCGAAGGAAATGGGCAACGTTTCGGGTCGAAACCCTTCTTCAGACTGAAGAAGGGTTTCGACCCGAAACGCTGCCTATTTCCTTTGCTCCATAGATGCTGCTTCACCCGCTGAGTTTCTCCAGCATTTTTGTCTAGCCCAAATATATAAATATATTTGAAGTTTGTTCCATTTTCGAATAACTAAATCAATCATACCTTGGCAGGAGGCCTCCCATTTGGTAAAACAAGATTGTTCAGGTCTTCATGGACTCTGTCAAGAAGCCATAGGAGGAACTCTTGAGCATCATGTTGTGAATTGCCACGATACTGGAAAGCATTCTTGGATACAACATTCTAAACACAAACAAAAAGATACAAGTTTATACGAGAAAAAATATTTTACATTTACATTTCTCACTCAGGACACCCGATTATTTAGAAGTTATCATTGTCTCAGCATTGCAATGCACCGCTGATCCCCGCAAAATCCAAATGATCTATTTTAGCAATTGGAAATCTAAGGGTAAGCAGAAAACACAACAAAAAAAACTATTGCATTAATCCAAGTATGATGAGAGGGCTTATTTAAATGTCTTTAACAACTTCATAAGAATTAAGGTGAAATGAGAAAATATGGAACTTATAAATATTCTTAGAAGGCATAACAGAGAGAGGTAAATGGAGAGATTTAAACACAAGGCTTAAGGAAGTAGAGCAATCATACACACAGAGAGTGCTTTGACTGAGATTAACACGGTCAAAGTTACCATTACTTTACTTAACTGCTTGGTAAATGACATAATAATACAATGGCTTACAATGGCCTGTTTCCATTATCATCGTTATTTTTATGCATTTCTTTCATTCATTGTTCTTTATCTCTCCATATCATCATCTACATCTCTCGTTTCCCTTATCCCTAACCAGTCTGAAGAAGGGTCTCAACCCGAAATGTCACCCATTCCTTCTCTCCAGAGATGCTGCCTGTCCTGCTGAGTTACTTCAGCTTTTTGTGTTCAAGAAGGAACTTGACTTGACTTGTGCTGGAAAATCGAAGGTGCACAAAAAAGCTGGAGAAACTCAGCGGGTGCAACAGCATCTATGGAGCGAAGGAAATAGGCAACGTTTCGGGCCGAAACCCTTCTTCAGTCTCCAGCTTTTTTGTGTACCTTCAGCTTTTTGTGTCTATCTTCAGTTTAAACCAGCATCTGCAGTTCCTCTTAGACATAATAATAGTTATTGAAATGGTGCAAATGAAGTTCAGATGCATATAGAAAAGACAACATTAAACAAATCAATTACTTAACTACATGTGGACATTAATATTAATAAGCTTGCTATTTGAGACAATCAGTGGATTCTGCTATTCTGGCCAAACTGATATCTCTAACCAAAACAAATCCTTCCTTCTCATTAACCATTTGTTGGAACATCCCATGAATCAGTTGACTGAACCGTGAAGCTACGGGAAATGTAGCCTTCCCTCAGTCATAACACCCACATCCCAAGCACCAAAACAAAAGAAACCCAGTGAAGAACAGTGCTTCAATTATTGCAAGAGCTATCTTATGAATTGGTCTAAATAACAGTTATGGAGAATGCATGGACACGTGGCATCAAGTACCACCCATGAGCCAGTTCATTCCAGTAAACAGACATTTCAATTTAAACAAAAAGTAAAAAGTGAGAAACAAGATACAGTGCTGGAGCATTGCTGGAGAACATGGATAGATGACGTTTTGGCTTAGGACCTTTCTTCAGACTGATTGTTAGCTGGAAAAGAGAAGGGGCAGGACCCAGCCTGGAAAGTAACAGGTGGATACAGGTGAGAGAGGCGGTTTCATAGGCAGTTGAACAAAGGCCAGAGATGAAAAGACAAATCGTGTGATATAAGGAAAAAATAAGAGCTAATTGTAAAATAAATAGACTGATGTAGAAACAAGAAACTGCAGGTGCTGATTTACAAACAAAAAAAAAGACAAAACGTTGGAGTAACTCAGTAGGTCACGCAGCACCTCTGGAGAACATGGAAAGGTGACATTGAAAATTCAATGTTCATACTATTGAATTGCAAGCTTCCCGCCAAACCGCCCGCACCCAGATACCCAGCAGCCACAGGAGATCCATCCAGGGATCCCACAATACCAGCAGTCCTTCCAAATGAGACAGAGGTTCACATGCACCTCCTCTAACTTCATCTACTGCATTACTGATCTGGCCTCCTTTACATTGACAAAGCATAGAATAGGCAACTGTTTTGCTAAACAATTGCATTCGATCTGCCTAGGCCTGCTGGATTTCCCGGTTGCTAACCATTTAACTCCCTTTATAAACCCACCCCCTTTCTTTCCTCTGCCCCAGCTGGATTCACACATATTTCTCCCCTTACCAGTTTTTCCCCTTCCCCACCCCTTTCTACCTATATTCCTTTGCCTTCACATTTCGCATCTCCTGTCCTTATCTCCATACCTCACACTTTTTGGCTTTGTCTCTGGCCTTTGTCCAACCATCTGCCAATTAACCTCCCCCCCCCCCCCCCCCCCCCCACCCCCCCCCACTCCTTCTCAGCCGCATCCATTTATCACTTACTGGATTTTGTCCTGGCCCCACCTCTCTTCCAGCTCCCCTCCCCACCACAATCAGTCTGAAAAAGAATCCAGACCCAAAAAGTCACATATCCGTGTTCTCCAGTGATGTTGCCTGAACCGCTGTGTTAAGGGCCTGTCCCACTTGGGCGTCATTTACGCGACATAATTTATGCTTCCCAACGCAGGATGCGTGCGTCGTGACGCGCGCATGGTGCGTCGTGACGTAGGCAGTAAAGTGCGGCGCTCCAGGATTTTGGGATGTACAAAATCTTCGCGCGCTACCTGCGTGACGCGCAAATGACGCCCATGTGGGACAGGCCCTTTACTCTTTCTAATCCAGCACTGCAGTTCCTCGTGTCTCCACATGTGCAACCTGTTTTATAGATTGATACAATCATTCATACAAATATTCATGTTGACCATCAATTCACAGTGCAGCACAGTGGCGCAGCAGTAGAGTACACCGCCAGAGACCCAGGTTCAATCCTGACTACGGGTACGGTCTGTACAAAGTTTGTAAATTCTCCCCGTAATCTGCGTGGGTTTTCCCCAGGATCCCCGTTTGCCCCCCACACTACAAAGACGTACAGATTTGTATGTTAATTAGGCCGGTAAAATTATAAATTGTCTCTAGTGTGTGTGGGATAATGTTACTGTGTACGGATAGCTGGTCAGAGTGGGCTCGGTGAGCCGTAGGGCCTATTTCCGTGCTGTATCTGTAAAACTAAACTAAGTAACCATTCACACCAAATTCCCACTAATCCCATTGTATTCTCCTCAGTCCCATCAACTCCTTCCAGATTCTACCACTCAAATAAACTAAGGAATAATTTACTGTGGCCAATTAATGTTTGGGACACGAGTGGAAACTGAAACACTCAGAAAAAACCTATGGGAGACCACAGGGAGAGCACGCAAACTCCACATATAGGGCACTGGAGGTCTGGGTTAAACCTGACTCTCTGGTGCTTTGAGGCTGCAGCATCACTAGCATTGTCACTGTACCATTGTTTCTTTATCCCCATCACCCCCTCGCGACTCTCCCAAGCCACTACCACTCAGTCCATCCCCCATCTCCCCCTAAAATGTGGTAATCTGAATCTGGATTACTGATAGTGTCTGCAACTATCGCGTTCATTAAAAGGTTTCTTCTTCCACTTTCAAAATCATTTCATTAATCTTGGATAGACAAAAAAGCTGGAGAAACTCAGCGGGTGAGGCAGTATCTATGGAGCGAAGGAGTGGGCGACATTTCGGGTCAAGACCCTTCTTCAGATTAATCTTGTATCGTTTGTCAATCATCCAAATTCCAGAAACAGATTTCCTCTATTGCTTCTAATAATAGTAGCTCCACAACTTTGAAAAAATTGTTCATATGGATCAAAGTTATCTGCAGGACTGAAAGTTAACGGTTAAATATAGAGGAGATATGATCTAGCGTCTTGTGCAACAAGATACTTCCTGAGTTCCTATGATTGCAAGAATGTTGATAGAACATTCCTGGACAGCTGGTCAAGGATATGTAATGCAGGATGTAGGATTAGACTAGACATGCTGGAATTTGATTCAAGGTCTGCACTGGGTAACTTTGCCAAACTTCTAAAAAGATTAGGATTATTTAGTTTTAGTTTTTAGAGATACAGCATGGAAACAGGCCCTTTGGCCCACAGAGACAACGCCGATCAGCGATCCCCGTACACTACTATCCGACACACGAGGCAAAATTTACAATTTTTACTGAGGCTAATTAACCTACCTGTATATCTTTGGAATGTGGGAGGAAACCGGAACACCCGGAGAAAACTCACGCGGTCACGGGGAAGAAACTACAAACTCCATACAGATAGCACCCGCAGTCAGGATCAAACCCGGGTCTCTGGAGCTGTAAGGCAACAACTCTACCACTGTGCTGCCCCTATGCTTTGTTCATATTACAAATTGCTTTGTTTATTCCACTCAAAGTTAAACATTTATTTTCCGTGTATCTTGCATTCATTTCATAAAGAATGGTGAGCCATCTTATCACTGCATTCCTCAAATAAAGGTACCATTATAACTACAATGTAGTTATACAGGTGTTCCAGAATTTAGAATTTGTAGTGTAGGAACTGCAATAGGAAGGTTGCACGGCAGTCGAGGTCGTGACCCGTGACGCGTACTGTTGCCACGCAACGCCATCTGGAGTACAAGTGGTGAACGTCACGGTATAGCGGGGTTGTGGGGGGGGTACCGGTGCAGCGCGGTCAGTGACTCTGGGTGGGCGGAAGGACCAGATTGTCCCCAACTCTGCTGCAGCTGACGGGGACGTTGCCGAGTTTTCGTCCCCGTGTGTCCACTGCGTGGAGCCGCGGCCCCGATCCACCCGGCCCCGTGGGTCGGCGTTGCCGACCCACAGCCCGTGACAGTGCGGCCGCACAGGGGGAGACGGCGCCATGGCCAGACAGCGCTGACCCCGGCGGGGAGAGTGGGGGCTGTCCCGAGGGATGCGCTCCTTCGGGCCGCTTACACCTTGGTGCTCGGGTTCAAAGCAAAGATACTAGAGCATTTGGTTCAGAGCGCTCAGTCACCCTCCACAATTATTTACAGCGCAAACAGTGACCATTCCAGCGGTTCTTAACAGGTAAGAAAGTACGCGTTTTATGTGTTAACAGTGTATGCTGGAGGCTGCCATGTCCTCCAGAAGCATTGAGCTGCTCGGTGCATCACGCCCTTTGACCCGATGACCTTGCGTGCAACCCCCCCCCCCACCACACACACACACATGCGCGTCCAGCAGGCGTGTGATTTTAAGGGAACTGCAAGTGGTGACATTTACAAGCATTTGCTGCCCAGTACTCTTGGTAACAAGCATTGTATGTTTTGTAGGTGCCCTCACAGTTGCTTTATAGCCTATATCTACTACAGCCTTGGTGTAATTGCTATGGGTAATGAGTCCTTAGGTCTACAAATGGGCTGCCAATTAAAAAGACTGCTTTGTCCTGATTGATGACAAGCTTCTAATGATATTGAGGTTGCACTCATCCAAGCAAGTGTAGGGTATTCCCTTACACACTCGACGTGCCTTGTAAATGATGGAAATATCTGGGAGTGTCGAGAGGTGAACCGACCTCCCACAGGATATCCAGTCTCCGATTTGTTATTTAAATAATATTTACACAGCTGGTCCAGTTGTATTTCTAGTTAATGGTGATTGCAGGATGTTGATGGTGGGGTATTTGACAACAGTAACACCACTGAATACAAATTGTTTAAGAAGGAAATGCAGATGCTGGAAAAATCGAAGGTAGATAAAAATGCTGGAGAAACTCAGCGGGTGAGGCAGCATGTATGGAGCAAAGGAAAAGGTGACGTTTCGGGTCGAGACCCTTCTTCAGACTGATGTGTGACCACCGAATGCAAAGTTAAGTAGTTATACACACTTCTGGTGTCCTGTATTATCCATAGTAGAGATTATGATGTCACTAAAGCCTACAAAAAATACTTACCGAGTTTAATGAGTTGAATGCAGGGAGATTATTTCCCCTGGCCAAGTCTAGATACATCTGCTACAGTCCCAGAACAAAACGTTACGACTGACATGTTGAGATATTTCTTCATGTGGCAAATCTTGGCATTCTCGATCTCCGAGGGCTCCGAGTTGAGTTCATTCAAACAGATTGAGCGGTATAGTGGCACAGCAGTAGAGTTGTTGCCTTACAGCGCCAGAGACCTGGGTTCAATCCTGACTACTAGTGCTGTCTGTACAGAGTTTGTACATTCTGCCTGTGACGACGTGGGTTTTATCCAGATGCTCGTTTCCTGCCACACTCCAAAGACGTGCAGGTTTGTACGTTAATTGGCTTCGGCAAAATTTTTATTGTCCCTAGTATGTAGAATAGTGTTAGTATACAGGGTGATCGCTCCTCAGTGTGGACTCGGTGGGCCAAAGGGCCCGTTTCTGCGCTGTATCTAAAGTCTCCAGACTAAATTCTAAAGATACCAAAAGATTTCTGTAAATTAAAAAAATCAAGGGATATGTGGATAGTGCAGGAAAATGGTGCTGAAATGGATTATTAGACGTATAGGCAACATAGGCTTTAAGGTCAGATGGCCTACTCCTCCTGCTCTGCCTTCTTAAGTTACATCCAATTTCTCAAACATCTCCAAAATATTGCTCGGTCATGCTTCATTTAAGCATGCTTTGTTCAGTTGCTAACCGGTTGCAAATGAATTATAAAATGCACAGGCATTAGCGAACATTCCCACTTCAGATTTGATAGAAGGAAAATCAATAACAGAGCAGTTGATCATGTGAGCTTGGGGCACCGCCCATAGTAACTCATCAAGCTTATCCTGGGACTGAGGGTCTGAGCTATAGGGAGAGGTCAGACAGGCTAGGACTATTCCTTGGAGCAAAGGATTAAATGTGATCTTATAGTGGTGCATAAAATCATGAGGGTAGGGTAGATGCAGTCTTTTACTCAGAGTAGGGGAATCAAGAACCAGAGGACAGAATTAGTGAGATGGGAAAGATTTAATAGGAATCTGAGGGTCAACTTTTTCTTACAGATGGTGGTGGGTATGTGAAAGGAGCTGCTAGAGGGGGTAGTGGAGGCAGAAACTATAACCACATTTAAGAGGAATTTGGACAGGTACATAGATAGGAAAGGTTTAGAACGATAAGGGCCAAATGCAGACATGTAGATGGAGCACCCTGGTTGGCATAGACACGCTGGGGAGAGGGAGAGGGGGAGGGGGAGGGGGAGGGGGAGGGGGAGGGGGAGGGAGAGATTGGGAACCTTGATTAATAATTATTACAGAGAAATTTCCTACGTTTTGACTCTTTTCGCAATTAAACAAAAGTATGATCTCTGAAGGCGCTATCCTCTTTTTTTTCTGGAAACTCGCCGCGTACCGGCAACTGATGGTCCCGGTCCGCGGACCACCACTTTGGGTAGCACTGTGCTAGATGGTACACTGTAAAAACAGCCACATTATCTGCACATGCATCAATCAATGAGTGTTGAAAAAATAGAAAGACAAGATTTCTCTTTCTCATTTTGTTTACATAATTTTCCCCACACAAATGCTTTAAGAGTATCTAGGTTTTTTTTTTAAATAGTGATAGGTTTTGTAAGACTGAATAAAGCAGTTGCATCAAAGCAGTCTTATTAATTGCCCACCCTCAAACAACCCATGATATTGCTGAAGAGTGAACTGATACAGTTTCACATTTTTTCTTCTATTCCTGGTACAAAGCTATGAATTAAGTAGAGGATGGCAGTCCATTCTACTCAATGTACTTTACAAACACTGTTGGGTAAGTGAAGTACTTACACAGGCTCTCATGTCTAATGAAATTGAGATCCTCCATTACGTCACAGATAGTGACACCTTCCCCAAAGGTCAAAAGACTAGATGTAAACCACTCAAAGTGGCTTTAAATTAGGAACTACCTTTGGTCAAGATGGTAACCATAGCATTGCTAGAACAACCAAACACCTATCTTCACTAACCATTCTGTGACAGTCGGCTACCAGAAAACTTGAGTTGCAAAATATTCGATTGCACTGGAGGGGGTGCAGGAGAGATTCACCAGCATGTTACCTGGAATGGGGATTTTCAGTTACAAGGGGACATTGGATAGGCTGGATTTGTTTTCCATGGAGCGGAGGAGGCACGCTCCTCCCCTTCTGAGGGAGAGAGGGACACCCGAGAGGTATTGGGGGCGGGAACCCGTGGATGAGGTAGGTATGAAAAACTTTTTTCCCCCCCATAGTTGGGCTATCAAAAACAAGAGGGCATATACCAAAAGTAGGTGGTGTAGAGTGGATCTGAGGGGCATTCCTAATCACAGATAAGGGTGTCTGTCATACAGTCTCTGTAGAGGTGGTGGAGCAGAGACCATCACTAGAAAAGCAGCATCGTGAAAAATACGCAAATTGTCGTGGGATACAAAACTACTGACCTAATACAAGTGATAGGACAAGCACTGACATGTACAATAATGGGCAATGGGCCTGTTTCTATGACTAATATAACTTTAGAAGATGCTTGAAGCCAACTGCTCCACTTTGCATAATCCAAGTAGTACTAACTTGCACTAGTGATTTTCAAGCAATTTTGCAACAGAAACAATCACAAACTATGTACCACAAACGATCTACGAACAGTTAACAAGCTGCATTAATTGTGTGTGAAGGCAAAGCATCAATGTAAAAAAAAAAAAAGAATTATACATGAGTTTAAGAGATCAAACAGCAACTGCAGATCAAATGTGAGAAATGATTACTGAAGGCCTGCCACGAGCCAAGGAGAATGGTCCATGGCCTTTTCTTGCCAGCTGCAAGACGAAAATGTAACTTGCAGAGATCTATTTCTGTTATGTGAAATAATATTGTTTTTCATAATGTTTTTGTGCTTTTGAACACACAGATGATTCATAAGACATTTCTGGTTATGGCTTCAAGAATCCACGCATCCTTACCCCCACACCCAACATTAGCCCATATAGAATTCTCTAATTTAGGGTTAAAGTAATTATAAAAACTAGTCAAGTACTAACCACAAACATGCAGTTCTGTACCTTGAAGATGGGAACAATGGTAAAACAGTCCATTGATAGCAGATTGTTACACCATTCTCTTCCATGTTCCATATGTACAGATCCATTGTGCTATCCCTTCCTCAGCAGAGCACAATTATTTTTCCCCCTCATTTCTTTCTCATAACCTAGGAGGATGAATGATATCCTATCAAATCTATGCCAGCTCTGAGCATTTTCATTCCCCAATGATTTCCCTGTAATCAATCTCATTCACATATCAATATCAATATCAGTTTTATTTGTCACTTGCACATAAAGTGCAAGTGAAATGAATTTGCGGTACAATGAAGAATGTATTCAAAATGTCCCCACTGATTCACCAATTTTGGGGGTACTTTACAACAACCAATTAATCTACCAGCACACAGTCTTTTTTTGGATGTGGGAGGAAACCAGCACGCAGACTTTTTTTTGGATGTGGAGCTCCAGGGGGCAACTCCACGAGTTTGATGACCTATCATTTGTGGTGTGAAAAGATTACTCGTTTAAACAAAAGAGGGTGCGTAATATCTGACCTACATAATACTAGTCATATTTAAAAGGTTAATGCGAGGGGAAGGAAGAGCCAGTGAACAACTTGTGCTTCCCTGAACCTTATCAATCACAAACATGCAGCACTCAATCAATATGCATATTGAATATCTTTCTTCCATTCATCCACACATACGAAGTTAAAAATCAATAGATTTTTATTTACTGTGGGCAAAGGTAAATTATCAGCCATCACCTTATTCAATAGCAGAGAAGATACAAGGGGGCAAACAGCTGCTCCAACTTCTTTGCATCAACGCCCACATCAGCTAAAGTAGTTTTGCAATACAGGTCAGCATGGTATTGAAAGTAGATCTGCTGCCTCAATTCTCCAGTGACGGGTTCAATGCTGCCTGTGAGAGATTTGCATGTTCTCCCTGTTGACTGATAGGCTTTCTGCAGGTGTTACAGTTTCCTCTCAAAGTCAAGTCAAAAGTGTTTAATTGTCATATGCACCGGAACCAGAACAAAATTTAAAACATTCCCTCTGCAACTTTTACAGGCATATTAACACAGCACCACACAAATAAATGTACAATAAATGATAAAACAATAAATTATCAGTTCTTCTTATCAAGTCCACATAACAAGATTAGAAATTGTTCAGCCAGAGCAGAACTCACTTCTCGGCATCTGCATGCAATGAAGTCTTGTGCTTCTTGTGCATGGCGGTGGAAAGATTGGTGGAAACAGGGCCGCGACGTGCACGCTCTTTCCTTGACCCTGATTATCGGTTATACCATGTAAACGACTATAATAGTACAAGCCAAGGTACATAGTGCAACCTTATACAAAGTCGATAGTAATTTGGAGCAGAGGTGGGATTATAGTTAGGGTTGTGCAGGGCGATTGTTGGGAAAAAGTTGTTCATGAACCATGAGAGGTAATAGCTCTCGGGCTCCTGCATCTTCTTCCTGATGTTAGTAGCGTGATGAGAGCGTCGACAGGGTGTTGTAGATGTTTGATAATATTACCCGTCTGCATGAGACCACATTTCCAGTATATCCTTTTGATGGTGGGGGAGGTGAATACCAGGGCTGCCAACTCTCACGCTTTGAGCGTGACACTCACGCATTTCAGCCAATTCTCACGCCCTCACGCTGAAGACAGAATTCTCACGCTGAATTCAGTTCCTACACAGCAAAGATCCTGGTTTGTCTCTTTGCGCCACATGACAGCGATCTGCACGGATTGGGGAAGCGCGTTGGTCCCAGGCAGCGGGTGTCAGCGCTTTTGTGCGCAGTCTGCGAGCGCTGCGCTTCTGGCTGCCGTGGCAACCTCCCTCCCTCCTGCCCTTCAACTACACGGCAGCGCCAGCGCCGCCAATCCACGCTACACCGTGCCCGCCAGATTGGGCGGCCGGGGAAAGAGAGGGAGGGGAGAAAGAGAGAGAGAGAGAGAGAGAGAGAGAGAGAGAAAGAAAAAAGGGGAGGGATGGAGGCAAAGAGAGACAGGGGGAGAGAATGTAGAAAGGGGATGAAGGAAGGGAAGGAGAAAGGGGAGAAAGAGGAAGCGCGAGGAAAAAGAGGGAGGGTGAGGAAAGAGAGGGAGGGAGGGAAGGAAAGGTGTGTGTGTGTGTCTATTTCCCTGTGTGTGTCTCCCTGTGTGTGTGTGTGTGTCTCTGTGTGTCTGTCTCCCCGTGTGTGTGTGTGTGTCTCTGTGTGTCTGTCTCCCCGTGTGTGTGTGTGTGTCTCTGTGTGTCTGTCTCCCCGTGTGTGTGTGTCTGTGTCTCCCCGTGTGTGTGTGTCTGTGTCTCCCTGTGTGTGTGTGTCCCTGTGTGCGTGTGTGTGTGTCTGTGTCTCCCTGTGTGTGTGTGTCCCTGTGTGCGTGTGTGTGTGTCTGTGTCTCCCTGCGCGTGTGTGTGTGTCTGTGTGTCTCCCTGCGTGTGTGTGTCTCCCTGCGTGTGTGTGTCTCCCTGCGTGTGTGTGTCTCCGTGCGTGTGTGTGTGTGTGTGTGTGTGTGTGTGTGTGTGTGTGTGTGTGTGTGTGTGTGTGTGTGTGTGTGTGTGTGTGTGTGTGTGTGTGTGTGTGTCTTCCTTTGTGTGTGTGTCTTCCTTTGTGTGTGTGTCTTCCTTTGTGTATGTATCTCCCTGTGCGTCTGTTGTCACATCCTAGCCTTAGACGGGGCTGCCAACTCACGCATTTCAGCCAATACTCACGCTGATGACAGAATTCTCACGCTGTCTTCAGTCTCTGCCCAGTTTGTCTCTTTGCGCCACATCACAGCGATCTGTGCAGTCTGGGGAGACGCGTCAGTTGGCGGCTGTGAGTGACGTCGCGTCTCTTCTCTTCTTTCTTGGTTGGATGTGCAGCCGCCGACAACATGAAGCAGCCGGAGATAGAACTAACCAGGTCAATCAGTTGTAAAACATGGGGGGACCACAATGAGGCCAAACATCAAGGACAGGGTTCGGCAACCTACGGCACACGGGCTGAATCCGGCCCGTAACCCGAAAAAACACGGGGTTTTTTCAATCCGTTTTCGCAGGGTCGGGGCAGGCGAGCCGACCTGAGAACTGCAGCCAGTCCCTGGGACGCGAGCTGATCTGGGAACGTCAGCCAGTCCCTGGGCACGCAGAATGCCAACTTGATCATTATGGACAAATTGGGCCAGCCACGTACATGTTGTATAACTCTGACTCTATGAAGATCTGAATGGGCTTAGAATGACCATTTAAGCAAAATTGCCCCCACTTTCCCCATTTTGATTCTTGAGATTAATATCCCTTTGCTCTGTTAACAGCGTTAAAGTACTTATGAGGTCGAGTCAGGAAAGGGAACATGTTATTTCTTTTTAGTTTGCTTTAATTTGTTAGTAGATTGTTTGTTGAGTGCCATCATTTCTGAAATGGTCTTAAAGTAACTTAACTGTTATAAAGCAGTAATAAGTGATTTTTGACCAAGCAATTGGAACTTGCATAAAATGTTTGCATTATTAGCAGGACTGCCAACTCTTATGCATTGAGCGTGAGACTCACGCATTTCACAAATTTCTCATGCTCTCACGCTGATCACAAAATTTCTCACGCTCAAATATCTGCGGGTGCTGAAAGTTCAAAATAAAGAAAAATTGTTTTAGAGAGGAGTAAAATCCAGGAGGGGAATATCAGGTGAATGCATAGTCTTTTTCCCAAGATATGTGATTCAAGCACTAGAGGGGATTGGTTTAAAGCAGGGCTATCAAACTACCGGCCTGCGGGATGATTTTGGGGGGGAAACTCTCACCCAATGTTGGCAGACCTGGAATACTCATGATGGACCAAGCTATGTCCACCACTTTCTGCAGCCTCCTTAGTTCTTTGAGTTACTGATTCAGATCACAATGCAATCCACCAATATGCTCTCCATGGTACATCTGGAGAAGTTTGATAGAGTATCCGGCGACATGCAAAATCTCCTCAAACCCAAGAGGTTGAGGTATTGGTGATCTCTCTTTGTAATTGCATGAATATGCTGTCCCCAGCGCAGATCAGAGATATTCACACCCAGGAAGCTGAAGCAGTTGACGCTCTCCAGCACCATGCTGCCGATGAAGACAGATTCCTGGACCCTCAGCTTCCTTTTCATGAAGTCAGCAACTTGGTCTTGCTAACATAGGGAGCAAAATTGTTTTTCTGTCACCAAACAACCAGATTATTGATCTGCTTCTGACTCATCGTTGGCCAAAATGAATCTAACAATGGTGGTATTGTGGCAAATTTAAAGATGCCGGTGAAACTGTATCTGACTACATAGTTGCGGGTATTGATAGCGTTGAGCAGAGGACTGAGCACCTAGCCCTTAGCAATCTGTTCAAGTCGCATTAACAACAGTTGAAGATCGAAGGTCCATGAACACATTTTTCTTCCCGTCAGTACCTGCAGATTTAAGCAATTATCCAGTAAGCAAGTGAAATGGATTAGGTAAATTAGTGTAACTAGATTCAATCACAAATAAATGGAATGTGCAATTGTAATCCTCTGCTATGCTCCTAAATAGCTTTCACATAACCAAAATATTCAGATTTAGTTTTCCAGTGACCAGCTATGTAAAAAAAAGTGTCCATAAAGGGCAGAATCATCAATTAGCTCGACACAAAACCAAGGCTCTGTCTGAGCTTGCTATTATGCTACGCCTGCAGAAATTTAATCCCATTACAAAAACAACATTCCATGAATTCAGTGATCACAAACGATCTGTGGTTGTTATTGCATCCAGGATATTCACACAACCTACCCCAGCAAATACTAAATCCCAGTGGAGGACAGAGGAAGTGCTACAAGTTTCCATAACAAAATGCTGCAAGTAATATAGTATGCAAAGAGCAATTGAAGGCAAAGTGGGGGTTGGTGGTTAAATAGAAGAACTGACAAACACCAAAGCAAAACATAAGAGGTCTATCATTTCTGCAGCAAGAAATTGTACAATTTTGCTCCAGTACTGCAGCCAGCAAACAAGGAGAGACAGCATGCATTCCAGATTATGTCAAATGAATGCAATCAAAATTTCCTAGAAGCTGGCTCATACCTGCTCAACCCCAATGGAACTAATTACCCAGTTTGCAGAGCACTACATTTTGTTTCAACAATGTAACAATCAGAAAAGTAAACATCCAAAACTTCCTTTTTTCCTTTAACAATAATTTGGGACCGTTGCTGTTTCACATCTATATCAACAATTTGGATGAGAATGTACATGACATGATTAGCATGTTGGAAGATTACACTATGATAGGTAGTATCATAGACAATGAAGACAGTTACCAAGAAAAACAGCAGGATCATGATCAACTGGGCAAACGGGCTGAAGATTGGCAAATGACGTTTAATTCAGGTAGGTGTGAGGTTTTGCATTATGGGAAATGAAACCAGGACAGGACAGTAGAGGCCTGAGAAATGTAGGGAACAGAGGGATCAAGGAATACAAATACATAATTCCCAGAAAGTGGCATGAGAGTTAGAGTTCTTGCGTATGGCGTGCACATCCTAAAGTTGTAAGACAACTTGTTCTGTTTGATCCTCTGTTTGTGCACGTCAGGTTGATTGCATTCATCGACACAGGGTGGACCATATGAAGGTTGCAATCTCCCACCCCAGATAGAGTGGCGAAGAAGGCTGTAGGAATGAACTGCAGATGCTGGTTTAAACCAAAGATAGACACAAAAAGCTGGAGTAACTCAGCAGGATAGGCAGCATCTCTGGAGAGAAGGAATGGTGACATTTCGACCCAAAATGTCACCCTTCTCTCCTTCTCTCCAGAGATGCTGCGTGTCCCGCTAAGTTACTCCAGCTTTTTGTGTCTGTGGTGAGGCGGCTTCAGGCACCTTGGCCTACGTCATTCAGGAATTAAGTATAGAAGCTAGAACGTTATGTTACAGTTGTATAATAAGCAACAGGTCTATCTCAGATCCCCGTGAGGTACAAAGCCATGATAAATTTTGTTAAAATTTTTTTTTTAAATGAAAACAAGCGAGGCAAAATAAAATTAGAACACAAAGTGCGGGAATAACTCAGTGAATCACGCAGCATCTCTGAAGGACACAGATAAACAACATTTCAGGTCAGGACCCTGCAGACCAATTATAGTAGGAAAAACAAAGCTGGAAAAGAGGTGATGGGGGGCACAAAGACTGGCAAGCCAGCAGTTCCTTCTTATGTCTGCAAAGTGAAATTATACAGACACAAGTTATAAGAGAATATGACTTAATTTGGTAGAAGATGGGAGTTTTGACAGAGTTACAATTTGTGGTGTGTGGATTGCAAGGGGTCATGAATGCTGGATATGCTCCAAAAGTGGTACGTATTAAACTGGGCTATCTATAACAATGGAGTGAGGGCAACATACAATTTAAACATTTTTCTGAAATAGTAAAAAGCCTCAATTTTTAGGTTCACATACACAACGCGTTTATAACTGAAATTAAACAGAATACAAATAACATGTTATGATTACAAATATAGGCATCTGGACGAGAGGAATGGCAATGACCATTTCTGCGCTAAAAGTAGCAAATAAGGATTATCTTTTGATTTTCTGAACTACTGATTGGTTGAAAGAGTCAATTCTCTACCCAAAGCATTTTGGGACCCAGAATAGGGTTGTATGAACTAATAAGTGAAAATCTCAAGACACTTGACAAAATGAGAGAAAGAAAAAATTGGAAAAACTTTAGCTTTTCTTTTTCAAAGCAAAATAATGACATAATAAATGTATAGGACTTAGTTAATATCTGATTCAGAAAAAGTTCACAATACTGCAGTGTGCGATGGTGGAGAACAACAAGCTATTTGAGAATAAACCAGTATCATATCCAAAAATATAATAGATTTACAGATAAGGTGGAGGAGTTACAACAGCTGGCATTACATAAAAGCCTCGGTAAAAGCATTGTCCGTTATAAGAAGGGAAAAGAAAACGAATCAACGCTTTTCTCAAAAGTTACTCTATTGATCTTCCAGCTAAATGAGAATGATAGCAATGTGAAAGTTACAGGGCTAAAATTGATAAATAAAAATGAGCAAATACAAAGAAACACATTTCTCCCCAATTCTAAAATCAGTTCCCATCCCCAATTTCCTCATTTATCTTTTACCCCCCTCCCCCATTTTGGGATAACCACACCCTCCTTTTCCATTTACTCAGTTCCCCCCTCTCCCTCCTCGTGCAGCCTTTCTACTTGCCATGTACACCCATCACTCCGTTCCATTCCCCTCCTCCAGTCATCTTCCATCCCTCCATAATCCAGGTCTCCCATTTTCTTGTCTCTCCCTCCCCCCTACGGTTGGCAACTGGTTAATGCAGTTATGAAAAAGATCAAGATTCAAATCAGTTTTCTGAACATATAATTTGCATCAGTTGGCAGAGATCCCTTGCAGCAACTAAAATTTTCAATTTGAAATTCTCTTCAATTCAATCCCCACCACCCCACAATTAAAGACATTTAATCTCACTATGGTCTGAGTTAATTCATACAGAAAGAATTAGATAAGAGAAGGAAATCTCTTGTATATATTTTCACTTCTCCCAGCCTTGGCCTGAGTACTAAGTTACAACTGTTGCCTCTGCTGACACTGGTTAAAAAAAGCTGGAACTTGCTGAACACTGTAAGCAAAAAGCAACCCCTAAGAACGTTTCTTCAAATGAACTCAGTCTGATTTCTAGTGCACGAGGGATAAATGCAACACATTGTTTGTGGCACAAAGTGGAAAATGCTGTATACATTCAGCATGTCAGGCAGCATCCGTGGAAAGAGAAACAAAGATAACTTTTCAGGTCATCGATTGAAATGTTTCCAGCCATTTCTGCTTTAGTTTCAGATTTCCAGCATCTGCCATTTAAAAAGAAAATGAATTTGGAGGCACAGAATAGTTTTATCATAGCAAAGCATACTTTAATCGCCAGAAGCAGACAGCACGCTGCTTATGACAGCAGAGCCGGCAAAATATCCAACTGATTTGAATTAAGACCACATGCCACTACAAAACAGTGATAATACAAATAAACAGAAATGCTGAATATAACAGCAGGCACATTAGGAAGCAGAAAAGCAGATTGCTGCAGTATATTGCAATGGGCAGCCGACTGTTTTATCATCTGTTTTCTCCCCACATCCCTTTCATGCTGCGGTGCATTAAAAAACACACAAGTGGGGGGGGAAAAGGCAAGTTCCCAATTATCTTGGCTTAAATTAACTTTATAAAATTAAAGTTCTACTTGGGTATTGATTAACAATACAATAATACAAACAATTGGATGTTAAAACTGCTCACTCTATATTTTATTTTTTAAAAAAATTCCAGGTGGCTCTTTGAGGTTTCCTTGAATTGTTGTTCAGAAACGAGACCTGTAGTAATTTGGACATTTGCCCAAATGTAGAGGACATCTGTTTGGGACATATTTAAATATCGAAATATTGGGCTATGCTTGCTAAAATTCACCTTCCTTCTCTTCTTCCAATTTCCACTTTTTAATGCAACAAAAATCAAATTGAGAGAAAAAGCTGACAGTAACATATTATTCTGTAAAATGTTTTGCTCTTTGAAAACTCGTCACCAAACTATTTCCCCAGAAACTCCAGGATCAGAAAATGTTCACACAAAATCTACCAAATCTGGTAAATACTTAGTTTAGTTTAGAGATACAGCACGGAAACAGGCCCCTCGGCCCACCGAATCCGTGCCGACCAGCGATCCCCGCATACTGCATCAGCTGCAGGAGGTGCCCCGTGGAACAAACGACAGGCGAGGAGAGGAACGTGGTGTCCAAGGAAGGCAATGTCTGGAGACTTGCAACAGCCTGAGATTGCCTGGTACAGACACCACTCATAAGAACTAAAGCGTGGATTTTAAAAATTGGTGCCAAAACATGGCGCCTCCTGCATGCGGCTCAGTAGATTATTCCTGTACACTTGCTAGTCATGGATCAGGAGTATGGCGATACTCTACTTATCTGTTTCTAAGGAAAATAATTTCACTGTATTAACAATTAACATGTGTGACAATAAGAACACTATTGATCTGAATGATCTACAGATATGGACCAAAGTCATCAAACCTCCACTGCTTCTAGCATGTCACTATTTTAAATATTCTTGTCCATCATTTTCAGGCCCATAATAAATGACTTCACATTGTCTACACTGAAATCCTTTTGCCAATTTTGCCTATCACTATTGTAACTAAATGCCAGTCTATACTTTGTTCACAAGATGGCCTAAATGCTCTGCATCTAAATAATTTATAAACACAACGTGCAGTTCTGAGACCCTACCAATCACAATGAGCAATACAAGTTTGAAAAGTCATGACCTAAAACGTTACCTATCCACGATCTCCAGAGATGCTGCCACTGAATTACTCCAGTGCTGGGGTTTTTTCCCTCATTTATCCCTGCCCTTCCGCATCTGTGCTCAATTTTCCAGCTGGATCAATAAATTCTTTGAAATCAAGAACTTCAGCTAACAATTCAATTTTGTCAAATAACATTTTAAAGTCTACCTAAATTACATGTATATTCCCCTGTCCCATCAAGAATTCAATTTTATTGTCAAGCACAGCACAAATCATTTCCAAAGATTGTCAAAAGAAAAATAGTAAATTCCAAATTTTACCAATTTTTGTTTAAAATGCCCTGCAAAATAACATGCAATTCATTACTTTGTTCAAGATTGTAGTAAATAATGGAACTAATCCCAACAATCTAAACCATTGTTTTTTTAATTAAACAAAAAAGCAAAAAAAGGCTGGCAAGCACAAACCAACAAAACCAAATCCTCCTGTCATTCCCCCAGAATGCAATCACGGCTTCAAGCTGGTAAAGGAAACAGCTCTTTTCTGAAGGGCTATTTTGATTCAGTACCTTAATATAGCTCCCAGAGATGACTCAACAGGTTTGAGGCGATTTTTCATGACATCAGGTCCATCCCTATCAGACCCAGAATTGTTGGTGACAGTTGGAAATTTTAAGGCACAATGGGACAGACTGACACATTTTCTCACCAGGAAGGCAATTTGAGGAAGGACATTCTTGCTATTGAGGGAGTGCAGCATAGGTTTACAAGGTTAATTCCCGGGATGGCAGGACTGTCATATGCTGAGAGAATGGAGCAGCTGGGCTTGTACACTCTGGAGTTTAGAAGGATGAGAGGGCATCTCATTGAAACATATAAGATTGTTACGGGTTTGAACACGCTAGAGGCAGGAAACATTTTCCCGATGTTGGGGGAGTCCAGAACCAGGAGCCACAGTTTAAGAATAAGGAGCAAGCCATTTAGAACGGATACAAGGAAACACTTTTTCTCACAGAGAGTTGTGAGTATGTGGAATTCTCTGCCTCAGAGGGCGGTGGAGGCAGATTCTTTGGATGCTTTCAGAGCTAGATAGGGCTCTTAAAAATAGCGGAGTCAGGGGATATGGGGAGAAGGCAGGAACGGGGTACTGATTGGGGATGATCAGCCATGATCACATTGAATGGCGCTGCTGGCTCGAAGAACCGAATGGCCTACTCCTGCACCTATTGTCTATGACATAGTTTAAAGCATTCGGTAGTTTTGTCGGTACCATTACAAGTACTAACTTTTTATTCCATTACTTTATTTTACTATTCAGTTGCTTGATTTTAAATTCCCCAACTACCACAATAGGATCTGAACTCTTGCCTCAGGACCAATACCATCTCTGGATGGTACACCAGTATCTTAACTACTATCCAAAAGTCAAAACTGGTGTTGCACATCTGAAATAACAAAGTGCTGAAAAAACTTAGCTCCTCGGGTCCAAATGTCAATTTTATTAGTCAATGCTCTGAAATGTTTATTCTGTGTCTTTCATCACACATGTTGCCTAATCTGATGGCCATTTCCAGCATTTTCTGTGTTTATCTTAATCATGGTGATACCTACAATCAGTGTAACCAGACTCATCAACAAGGAATTTGTTTTTCAAATAGAAGAACAGTTTCTACCTTTGGCTGAATCTTCCTGTCAGTACCAGAGTTACCTGGGCATTGAAAGTCAATTACTAGACCGACAGTTCAGAGATAACTGAACTCCAAACCCTACCATGGCAATCTGATGAATAACTGGGACTATAAAGTTGTTAGATTGCCTTATAGCTTAACATGCCCAACTGTTCCCATACCCATTCTGGCATATACATAAATTACTTCAGACTCACACGATAGCAGTTATCATCAATTTCTCAGGGTACAGAGGGGTGACAAATAATGCTGACCTTCCTACAACAATTCCTGCAAATGAAATTTTAAAAGTCAGAATTCTGTCCATGACAAGCTCATATTGCTGATATGAATCTTCAGCTTTTCTTCTTACCTTCTATCTGCCCTGCCAAAAATCACAGACATACATTTACTCTTGATTTGTGGTTCTTGGTCCTGGAGGTGGAACTCCTTAAAAAGTTGATTGCACCCCCCCCATTTAGAGTCATACATCCAATTTGATTGCCATACAAATGGATAATGATACAAAAGTGTTGAAGACTATACAGTACTTCCTTTTCAACAAAATACCAAAGCCTAACAAAAGGGGGAGAGATTCAAAGTATTGTCCAGTAGCAGAGCAAATTCCTTTTATTTTGCAAGGCTTGACAAATAGTTGCCTCATTCAAGAAACCATTGATATTCTTCAGTTACACTTATTCTGTTGGATGAAAGATGGGAATGTGAGAAAGATTTTTATCCCTCAGCTCAAACTCCACTAAAATACCTAATTCAGGCTGTTGAGTGTCTTATAAATAGCCCAGAGATCTGTGTGAATAGATTTAAAGCCCCAGAAGAGCACGCAGCTTCATTGGGTGAAAGGAAAACAAATACACCTTTCACATTAAATGTTATTCTAGACCAAGTCATCGATGGAAGCTGGCTGACATATTCATGTAACAATACACGCCAGCTTTGTCCCAAATAAAACAACCCTAATTTATATAGTCTTTCCATGCAGCTGGTCTTCTTGACCTGGCAACATCCTTTAGCTCTCTTGTACACTCGCCAGCAGAATCATGTCTTTCCTGTGATATTGTAACCAGAACTATACACAATCACAAGCTGTTGTCTAATTACTGTTGTGTGCAGTTCCAGCATTACCCTGCTCTTACATTCTAAGCAAGGAAATGAAGGAAAGCATCTGGAATGTCTTTCTAACTATATAATTTGTCTGGCCTGCTACCTTAAGAATCTATGGTCTCTTACTCCCTCTGTTTCTCCACATCTCCTATTCGTGTCTTGATGCAATGTCCCAACATATTACCTCACACTTCTCTAGATTAAATTCCATTGCCACTTTACCACCCAAATGACCGAACCATGTATAAATTCCTGTAGTCTACAGCTTTCCTCCTCACTGTTAACTCTGACCATTTTCTGTATCAACTTATTTAATATGCTCCTTAAGTTTAAATCTAAATAATTAACATTCATAGTAAAAAATCAAGGAACAATGTGAAAACCCTATTGGTAATACATTCCAACCATCGACCTTAGCTTCTTACCACTAATCTCTATTTTAGATCCAATTTGTCTCTTTTCCTCAGATTCCACAAACTTTCAAAAGAACATTTTGAGTGATCCCCATTTCATTAGGGATACATACTAGTCAAACCAGCCAATGATGAATGGTGGACAATAGCAAATGTGTTTTAAACTGTGCAATTTTCTATTTAATTCCCCACCTGCCGTGGTGAGTTTCAAGCACATCTTCAAGCCTCTGAACACTAGTTCATTAATACTAGCCTAGATTTATTTTTACAAGATACAAGGAACTGCAATGATGCAATCGTGAGTAAAACACAAAGAGCCTGAGTAACTCAGCGGAACAGGCAGCATTCGGGTTGGGACCACTTCCTCAGACTCAATAGGAGATGTTTCACGCAAGGACCCATCTTCAGACTTCCGAATCTCAAGAAGGGTCCCAACATCTATGTTGACAAAACGTCACCTATGCATGTCCTCCACAGATGCTGCATGACCCACTGAGTTACTGCAGCACTGTGTTTAGATTTTGTTTTGCACTCAAGCTTCTGGTTTTGGAGGCTAATGTGCTCTCTGCTGAGCTATGGTTAACACACTTGTCAGGGGCTAAGAAATAAAACAGACCTACTCAAATAAAGAAAGAATACTCAGTTTTGCGCATTCATTACTGCAGTAATTAAACTGTACGTATACTTAATAAAATAACGAGCAAGGGTAAGCAAGAACCAACGAGATGCATAGTGTTGGAGAATGGATAAAATAATACAATGAGGGAAAACGGTAAATAATCTGAAAAATATAATGATAAAGTCAGCCAATTCAAGATTCTACTGCAATAACTGATACATGCAAAATTTACAAATGTGGTGATAAAAAACTATATTTAAGCATTTAATCTTTTTCCATCGTGTACTGGTTTAAACGGGTTAATATTTCTTGGAACAAATGAGTCCTTATGAATAGAACAAGAACATTTTCACACCACTTACTTCTTTACAGAATGAAGTATTTCTCACACGTAGAGATTAAGCAAAAATGTAAATTTTGCAATCAAGAATAAACTAACATATGACTCACACATCCTAAATATGGTTTCCACAAGTTCACTGTAAATAAAGCAGTCTCAATACTTCAGCACAAAATGGATGTACCCAGAATTCAATGGATAGTAAAGTTGCTAGAGAGCATTGGGCAACAGCAAGATCACTGGTTAGCTCAACTAATAAGGACAGGCAGAGCAGAGCTTAAGGAAGCTCTGTTCGAGCTAGCCTACAAAACTGCACTGATACTGTAAACATGTGTGTCCAAGAGGATCATCAAGTCAAGTCACATTTATTTATATAGCACATTTAAAAAACATGTCCCTTCTGATGCACCGTTCTCTACACAAAGAACAAGTAACTTAAGAGACTGTCGCTACCCTGGTATCAGTAGCACCAAAGCTCAGAAGAATCAAAACAAATAACTGTATAACATCCTCATGAAACAAAAGTGAAGATCCAATCACAATGAGTGCAGATAGGTTATGCTACCATCAGATCAATTCTTATAGAAAATTATATTTTAGACATCCTACATTCTCCATCTGCAGAGGTGACCATATGACAATGAGAAGGGAGGCAAACTCATACTTTCCCATGATATAGGTGGAGGTCATCAGCTTATAAAATCGTTGCCAGTAGTAGTCATAACGTCAAACAACATGGAAACAGGCCCCTTGGTCAACTAGCCCATGCCGACCAAAATGCCCCATACATCCACATCTGACCCATATCCCTCCAAGCCTTTCCCATCCATGTACTTCCCAAACGCTATTTAAATGTTATTGTACCTACCTCAACTGCTTCATCTGGCAGCTCATTGCATATACCCAACCTGTGTGTGAAAAAGTTGCCCCTCAGATTCCTATGAAATCTTTCCCTTATCACTTAAATTATCTTAATTTTTCATAGAATTTCCTTTCAGCCCATTTCCCTGTAACCCATTTGCTTTCATACACCCATCAACTGCCTCTGGTTCTCTTCCATCTGAACCATTTACAGTACCTAATTAACCTACCAATCATAAGGCTGCGGGAGCAAACCAGAACACGCAGGGGGAAATTCCACATTGTCGCAATGAGAATGTACAACTTCAACGCAAAGCTAACCCGACATTGTGATGAAACCCATATTGCTGAAATTATGCAGCATTTGTACCATAATCAGCCTTTCTTCTCAGCCTGCAGTTGGAACTGTCATGAGCCAGGCCTTCCCACAAGTCAGATATAATGGGAGATTTTTTTTTCTCCATGAAGTCTTGGAGAATATTCTTGAAGTAATTCCCCAACACGTCTGGTAATCTCTTGGAATGGCAGAGCTTCAGCATGTTTTGGGGGTTTCATGTCAGATGTGCAAACCGGGTGACCCATCCATTGAAGCTGTCTAAGTGTAGTTACAACTTTGACACTGGCAATATTGGATGGGAGATGACGGGGTTCACTTGTCCTGCCATTGGATTTGGATGATTTCACAGAGGCAACCTCTCCTTTGCCCTGAGATACCTGTTTAGGTAGAAAGCATACACGAGGCCTAGGATCACTACTTTGCATAAGAGTAACCCAAACCCATTTCACTCAACTTCCAAAAATGACTACCTGGATTCAGTACTTTCTGAACTGTGAGGCCAAGAATATCTAGTGGATATTGTTTGGATTCAGCACATACCTATTTATGGAAGAGAAAGCCTGTCCATGTCCATTGTAAGCAGACTTATTAATCATAAAATATTATTGCACCATTTAAACTTCAATGTAACTAATAAGGGAGAGTAGGTCCCTGGTGGTGGGGAGGGAGAGAGAGGGAGGGAGAGAGAGGGAGGGGGAGGAGGGAGGGAGGGAGAGAGAGAGAGGGGAGAGAGAGGGGGAGAGAGAGGGAGGAGAGAGCCGAGAGGGAGACGAGAGGGGAGGAGAGAGAGAGGGACGAGAGAGAGAGGGAGAGAGAGAGGGAAGAGAGAGAGGTGAGAGAGAGGAGGGAGACGAGAGAGGGACGAGAGAGAGGGAGGAGAGAGAGGGAGAGAGAGAGGGAGAGAAGAGGAGAGAGAGAGAGAGGGGGGGAGAGAGGGGGAGAGGGGGGGGGAGAGGGGGAGAGGGGAGAGGGGAGAGGGGGAGAGGGGGAGGACGGGGGGAGAGGGGGAGAGGGGAGAGGGGGAGAGGGAGAGCGAGAGGGGGAGGGGGAGAGTGAGAGAGGGGGAGAGGGAAAGGGGGAGAGGGAGGGGGGGAGAGGGAGGGGGAGAGGGGGAGAGGGGGAGAGGGGGAGAGGGGGAGAGGGGGAGAGGGGGAGAGAGGGAGAGGGGGAGAGGGGCAGGAGGGGAGAGGGGAGGAGAGGGAGAGAGAGAATGTGCTCAATCAGCAACCTTGGAATATTACAATGATTTGCAAATTCTGACCATGTAAAAATGTCAATTCAACATCTTTGAATTCAAAAACACTAATTAAGATTTTTACAGCATCCAAAAAAAAAAAAAAAAAAAGCACTGGGATTTAATGTTATGCTTTTTAAATAGGAGCTGGCACATGAATACCCAAATCATGATCCCCCTGCTTTTCAGTCCAGACTAATTTTAGACTATGTTCCATTTTGAGTTACATTACCAATTTGCATTTCACACTACAAACTTAACAGATCTCTTTAAAATAAGACAGAATCTATCATGATATTCAGTGTTGGTAATTTACAGGATATCTGCCTGGCTATGCTGTGAAAGCTAAATTAACAGCAATGTAAATATTTACCCAAGGGGTTTTTCCAGATTCAACCATGCAAATTAAAAATCAGCCTTGCATGTTATCAGTCCACTCAGTTTAAATAAGAACACTTGAGCGAAAAAAATAAAATTTCCAGTATCAATAATAGCACTATTTTGCAAAATGATGCAAAATAGTTCCAGCCCACATGTACTTAATCAAAGTCTTTCCACAGAACAAAAATACATTAGGTTTCCCAAAAAACAAAGTGCAGGGAGGGGCAGTGAACAAGCCAAGTGAGAAACACGAGCACCAGCCTGGGTGTTTAAAACACTAAAAGAACTCCCTGGTATTAAATAGAATTTCAGGGCACTGGTTAAAAATGTCAACCAAGAACAAGTAGAAATGTTCTCATAATTAAAATGTTGATTTATTACTTTTAAAAGGAAATTCACTTATTTTGCTGAAAAAAAGATCAGGCACATTGCAGATGGTCCTACACTTTTGTCAAATCCCTGAAATTCCCGGTGTCCTATGAACTGGACAAGAATACTTCTCCCCCCCCCCCCCCCCCCCCCCCCCCCCCCCACCTCCCAAACTAACAGATACAATAAGAAATTGGGGGTTACCTCTCTCTTCCCAAATTAATGGCTTCAATGAACAACAATGGTGGAGCGGGGAGGAAAGGTGAAAATGGCGGCTTGAAGGGACAGGACTCAATGATATTAACGCAGTTATGATGCGTAAACAGAATTTGATACCATGGCCACTCAAATCCTCATGGCACCATGCTTATGATGGGAGAACTCAGGCCTTTTCCAACACCCTGATTGTTGCTATGTGTGCAATCTCTGTGCAGGTAAACAGCTTAAGGAACATTAGGATGAATGAAGAGCACACAATGACATTTGACAGAAACAAATGGACACAATACTCTTTCAAGAGTATTCAAGAGAATACTCTTTCAAGAGACACAAGTCTTTTTCAATTCACTGTCACAAGACTTGGCATACAAGCCTTCGCTTGTTCATTTCCACCTACTTATGGTTTTTCGTGATTTTTTTTGAAATATTCCTTACTGGGAACTGCACCATGCGTGAAATTTATCCTGAAATCACCAGTAATTTATCAGAAATTAATGTCACATTAATTTTAAATGAGTTGCTTCGCTGGTGGTTTAAAAGCTGATCAACTTGATCACAAAAGCTGATCCTTAGTTTCCTGCATAAAACTTTATAGATTTTGGAGTGATATTTTCGAAATATTTACAAAATTATTTAAGATAAGAATGGAACCTAATACTGAAATGATTATATTTGGCGTAATGGAAGATGAGAATAAATTGAACACATCTCAAAATTTATTTTTTAACTATGGTTTAATAATAGCAAAAAAATTAATACTTAAATTTTGGAAAAATACATCAATACCAACGCTTAAAATGTGGATTGCAAGTATGTTGGACACCGCACATCTTGAGGAAATGCGATTCCTCCTAATGGATAAATCAGACCAATTCATAACGAGTTGGTCTCCATTTGTCGTCTTTTTGGAATCATATGGTGCAACACAATTGTAAAAAATAACTGTTTCAGGACTGGACGAGGGTTGGTCAAGATTATAAGCAATGATCTCCTTACTTCTTTTAATTTTTTTTTTAATGTTTTATTCTCTTTTTTCTATTTTCTTTTTCTCAACTTTCTTCACTCATTCGTCTTTTTTCTTTTTCTTCACACACTATATCTCACGTCTTTCTATCCTTTACTATCTAATTTATTTTTCTTATTCTAATCTTTCTTTAATATAACAAAAAATAAGAAGCTGTACATAAAATGAATTATGAAAATATATATTAGGCACTTTGGTGCCATATGCTTGTACTTACTGCATATAAAATAAAATATTAAAAAAAACAAAAACAATTGTTGATACTGTAATATACTGCCAGTCCTCATTTATTACACACGCATAAAACAATGGCAGGACACTTAAAATTACTTTGCTGCACAGAAACCTCCACATTAGAATGATGTGGATTTGATTCCCTGCACAGAACTTCATGAGCTCGCTGACAGGCTGGTTTCATTGTTGAGATAACAAAAGTATAAGCCCTTTATTTACCATTGGTTTGATCAAATGGGCATGTTCAGTCTACAGAGTGTTTGCAGGATGGGCTGCTACTGATGTAACTGTTGGGCAGGATGGGCTGCTACTGGTGTAATTAATATTCATTCAACCACTTATATTGTAAATAATAACTGCAGGAAACATAAATTTCCTCAATTAAGCAGTGACCACATTTCAGAAAAATGTTGCTGACAGTGAGCACAATATTTAGGACATCCTAAGTAGAGACAAACGGAGATAGTTAATCCAACCCATTCCACAAATTATACCATCACTCAAACACCCAATTACTTTTGTTCAAACACAGCAATGTTCCTCTATTTTACTTCACTTGAGAGGCCATGTATATGATTAACTTATCATGAAAGGAACAGAGGGGGAACTGAAGTTAAAGTACCCAAACAAGTTCCACAAGTAGATTTCTCAAAATAGAAAATATAATTCTAAACAGTAAAACCTGAACAAAACTGTACCCCAAAACAAATCACACCTTTGTAAATGGAAAGCCATCCAATCCCACAGCAAGAATTATTATAGACAAACGCAGTACCACATCTAACTGTTTAGCTGTACTGCCCAACTATCACAACATCTCTGAACACAGCACTGAGGAGGGGTTGGGAGCATTGAGGGACCAGGTGGAAACTTTTCACTTTCACATCTCTTTGCAGACACAGGACAAAAGGCGTACCAGAAGCGCGCCAACAAATGCACAATCAATGGGTAGGTATGGGTGAACCAACTCAGAACTTGGAGAGAAGTGTTGCATATCTTAGATACTAAAAGATAAATGAGAGCACAATTCAAACTATAATTCAACACCAGAAAATTGATTACTGCTGCACCCAGGCATCTGAACAATGGGCCAGACTTTAGTCAGCGTCACAGGTAATAAATAATGTAGCTATCAGCTAAGCTCAAAATCGTTTTCCAAATGGGATTTCAGTCTTAAGCAGCAATTAAATGACTTGCAGTGCCCTCCATAATGTTTGGGACAAAGACCCGTCATTTATTTATTTGCCTCTGTACTCCACAATTTGAGATTTGTAATAGAAAAAAAATCACATGTGGTTAAAGTGCACATTGTCAGATTTTAATAAAGGCCATTTTTATACATTTTGGTTTCACCATGTAGAAATTACCACAGTGTTTATACATAGTCCCCCATCCCACTGAGCTTCAGACAACGCACTGCACATTTAGGAGTGAAGAATATGTTATCTTCATTCTCCAAATAATATCACACTGCCATTGTCTATATCTGCTATATATGTCAGCTTGTTTTGTATACTCATCATCCTCTGCCATCATCATCATCAAAATTGTCCCTCAGCTTCCTATTAAGTCTTTCCCCTCTCAACCTAAACCAATACCCTCTAGTTCTTGATCCCCTACCGTGGAGAAAAAGACTCCTTGCATTCACCCCATCTATTCTCCCTCATGGTTTTATGATCCTCTAAGATAACCGCAAGCCTCTTGCCCTCCATGGAATACAGTCCTAGCCTGCCCAACCTCTCACAATAGCTTGGGCCATCAAGTCTCGGCAACATCCTTGTAAATTTTCGCTGCACTCTTTCCAGCTTAATGGCATCTTCCCGATAGCTTGGTGACCAAAATTGTACATAACACTTCAATTACGACTTTGCCAACGTCATGTATGTAACGTCCCACCTTCTATACTTAATTTCCTGACTGAAAGCCAGCATGCCTGGTCATAATTAAGCAACTTGATCTGGGTGGGCCTACTTCTGTGCTATGTGGGCCTATTTCTGGGCTCTGAGGATATCCAGGAACTGATATTTTCTTGGTATTCTGTGGCAGTAATGTTACTTGCCTTTTACCAGTCCACACCTAAAATGTTTAGCCATTCCCGTGTTAGAAATGGACTGTTTCATTTGCTCTCTAGTGGTGAATGGACCTGAGCACAGTGAAATCAATGAATTTCTCACTTTTGACCTTGGATTGGAAGGAGGGCCACTGATGATGTAGCTGTACATGGTTGAACCTGGGACATTGCCCTGAGGAACTTGGGTATCCATCAACCACCATCATCTTTTTTTGTGTGAGGTGTAGCTCCAACTTTGTTGAGGAAAAATAATTTTATCCAGAAGGTTTGTAGGGGTCTGACATTCACTGCCTGAAAGAATGATGGAAGTGGATATCCTCATCAGATTTGAAAATAATTGGTGTATGTGCTTGGAACATGTCTTGAAGGTTGGCAAACTTTGAGTTGAGTTTGCAATTTGCTGGGCTGCAGTTTATTTTTGCCTGTTAAGTTTAGTGGACAAAATTTCAGCATTTTTTTTCTCTCTTAAGAGCATCTCTGCCTCTCTCCTCAGTTTTTAGTTTATACCTGACAAATACATCTTGCAATGTTTTACTTTGCTGCAACTTCTATGTAATTCTGAGTTATTATAAAAGTTATCTCTGACTAATCTGTCCACTGGATTGTAAAATAACATGAGAAGTGTACAGTGATGCCACAAAGTTGAATATAATCATTTTGTACACATTGTCAAAAGCTTAATCCATTAGAGAATGTTGTGCTGAGTTATTTTTCTGTCATTTCTGCTTGGTTAAGGATTTTTGACTGTATATAGACCAGGTCACCTCTATAATCTGCTTGTTTTTGCAGCATTGAATAGATGATTCAAAATTCTTATATTGTTATATTGTTGTTTCCTGTTTGGCCAATGTGTTTGGAGTATACGGCCTATTGTTTCAATGCAGTAAACTTAAACGTTGAAAGATGCAATTCTGGAGTGTAGGAGACTTCAAAGTATTTTGCCCAGTGATGGAATAAATCCACAAAGGAAAACAGATAGTTTAGTTTAGAGATACAGCGCAGAAACAGACCCTTTGGTACACCAAATCTGCACAGACCAGCAACTCCCACACATTAACACTATCCTACACACAATAAGGACAATTTTACATTTATACCAAGCCAATTAACCTACAAACTTGTACGTTAATTGTGGGAGGAAACTGAAGATTTCGGAGAAAACCCACGCAGGTCACGCAGGTGGGAACGTATAATCTCCCTACAGACAGCACACCGTAGTCAGGATCGAACCCGAGTCTCTGGTGCTATAGGGAGTAGCTCTAACGCTACGCCACTGTGCCACCCTTCTTCTTCGTGAGTATGGAGTGCACAGCCTAAAGTTGTCGGACAACTTGTTCTATTTCATCTTATTTGATTGTGCACGCCAGGTTGATTGCATTCGTCGAAACAGGGCAGACCACGTGAAGGTTGCAATCTTCCACCCCCCCGTGCCACCCTAAAGAGAAGCTGCATTGAAAGGATAAAGAAGAAGGAAAATTCATATCCAGCCATTTGGCTGTGTATGTTGAATCAATAAGCTGACAAAAAGAGTTTAGCTCCTTTTTGACAGAAGTCTGCTCCAATGTCATTATACAGCTCCACCCCTTCCTGTTTTCTGCCACTCCCTGGTCAACTCGTCCCTTCCCACCCAAACCACTCCCAACCCAGGTACTTTCCCCTGCAACTGCAGGAGATGCAACACCTGTCCCTTTACCTCCCCACTCGACACCATCCATGGACCCCTACAGTCTTTTCAGGTGAGGCAGAGGTTCACTTGCACCTCCTCCAACCTCATCTGCTGTAATTGCTGTTCCAGGTGTCAACTTCTATACATCTGCGAGACCAAGCGCAGATTCGGCGATCGTTTCGCTGAACACCTTCTATCTGTCCCGCCCACCTCCCCTGTCATCAGTCTCGACCCGAAGCATCACCCATTTCTTCTTTCGAGAGTTGCTGCCTGTTCTGCTGAGTTACTCCAGCATTTTGTGTCTACCTTCAATATTATACTTGTTTTCTCATGCAGCAAGAAGCTTGTTAAGTAACCATTTAAAATACTGCACCACATGAGTGATGTGGATGTATTGCAGCAATTATCATCTGTCTTGCTTTCTTGTCTCCAGCGAGATCCGTTTCAGTTCCAATTCTGTTAGTGTGTCTTTCCAGGCATTTTTTTTATTAATTAGGAAAATTTACTGGTAAGCAGTTCAGCTAGATTTATTGTTGGTCTAATATAGCATTTATTGGAAATGTCTTTAGCACCAATATGTCGATGTAATGTGCTTCCTTACAGTACGATATCAACTAAATCAGTTTCATTTCGGCAGTTTTTTGGAAGAGTTATGCGTGGTTTTTATTTTATTAAATAATTATATCGGTCATTGAATTAATAAAATCATTATTGCTTTGCCATTACCTTGTTGCAAGGAGCCTGAGGTTGTACACATATAGGTACCAATGACATAGGTAAAAAAAGAGGAGGTCCTGAAAGAAGAATTTAGGGAGTTAGGTAGAGAGTTAAGGAGAAGGACTGCAAAGGTAACAATCTCAGGATTACTGCCTGTGCCACGCGACAGTGAGAGTAGGAATGGAGCGAGGTGGAGGATAAATGAGTGGATGAGGGACAGGTGCAGTGGGTATGGATTCAAGTTTCTGGATCATTGGGACATCTTTTGGGGAAGGTGCGACCTGTACAGAGAGGACGGGTTGCACTTGAACTCGAGGGGGACCAATATCCTGGCGGGGAGATTTGCAAAGGCTACTGGGGAGACTTTAAACTAGTATGGTTGGGGGGAGGGACTCAAATTGGGAAAGCTAACAGTCAGTGTGTGAGGCAGGAGGCAGAGAATGGTAGCACTCTGACCCAAAATGTAGGGGAGAAAGAAGAAAAAGACAATAAACAGAGAATAAGAGAGGGTGGGTTTCTTAAATGTGTATATTTTAATGCTAGGAGCATTGTAAGAAAGGTGGCTGAACTTAGAGCCTGGATTGACACCTGGAAGTATGATGTTGTGGCGATCAGTGAAACATGGTTGCAGGAGGGCTGTGATTGGAAACTAAGTATTCCAGGATTTCGTTGCTTCAGGTGTGATAGAATTGGAGGGGCAAGAGGTGGAGGTGTTGCATTGCTTATCAGGGAAGATATTACAGCAGTGCTTTGGCAGGATAGATTAGAGGGCTCGTCTAGGGAGGCTATTTGGGTGGAACTGAGAAATGGGAAAGGGGTAGCAGCACTTATAGGGGTTTATTATAGACCGCCAAATGGGGAGCGAGAATTGGAAGAGCAAATATGCAAGGAGATTGCAGATATTAGTAGTAAGCACAAGGTAGTGATTGTGGGAGATTTCAATTTTCCACACAGACTGGGAAACACATCTGTAAATGGGCTGGATGGGTTGGAGTTTGTAAAATGTGTGCAGGATAGTTTTTTGCAGCAATACATAGAAGTACCTACTAGAGAAGGGGCGGTGCTGGACCTCCTGTTAGGAAATGAGACGGGTCAGGTGGCAGAGGTATGCGTTGGGGAACAGTTTGGGACCAGTGATCACAATACCATTAGTTTCAATATAATTATGGAGAGGGTCAGAACTGGACCTAGGGTTGAGATTTTTGATTGGAGAAAGGCTAACTTTGAGGAGATGCGAAAGGATTTAAAAGGAGTAAATTGGGACAGTTTGTTTTATGGGAAAGATGTGGAAGAGAAATGGAGGACATTTAAAGGTGAAATTTTAAGAGTACAGAATCTTTATGTCCCTGTTCGGTTGAAAGGAAATAGTAAAAATTGGAAAGAGCCATGGTTTTCAAGGGAAATTGGACACTTGGTTTGGAAAAAGAGAGAGATCTACAATAATTATAGGCAGCATGGAGTAAATGAGGTGCTTGAGGAGTATAAAGAATGTAAAAAGAATCTTAAGAAAGAAATTAGAAAAGCTAAAAGAAGATATGAGGTTGCTTTGGCAAGTAAGGCGAAAGTAAATCCAAAGGGTTTCTACAGCTATATTAATAGCAAAAGGATAACGAAGGATAAAATTGGTCCATTAGAGAGTCAGAGTGGACAGCTATCTGCAGAGCCAAAAGAGATGGGGGAGATATTGAACAATTTCTTTCCTTCGGTATTCACCAAGGAGAAGGATATTGAATTATGTGAGGTAAGGGAAACAAGTAGAGTAGCTATGGAAACTATGAGATTCAAAGAAGAGGAAGTACTGACACTTTTGAGAAATATAAAAGTGGATAAGTCTCCAGGTCCGGACAAGATATTCCCAAGGACATTGAGGGAAGTTAGTGTAGAAATAGCAGGGGCTATTGACAGAAATATTTCAAATGTCATTAGAAACGGGAATAGTGCCGGAGGATTGGCGTACTGCGCATGTTGTTCCATTGTTTAAAAAGGGGTCTAAGAGTAAACCTAGCAATTATAGACCTGTTAGTTTGACATCAGTGGTGGGCAAATTAATGGAAAGGATACTTAGAGATAATATATATAAGCATCTGGATAAACAGGGTCTGATTAGGAACAGTCAACATGGATTTGTGCCTGGAAGGTCATGTTTGACTAATCTTCTTGAATCTTTTGAAGAGGTTACTCGGGAAATTGATGAGGGTAAAGCAGTGGATGTTGTATATATGGACTTCAGTAAGGCCTTTGACAAGGTTCCTCACGGAAGGTTGGTTAAGAAGGTTCAATGGTTGGGTATTAAAGGTGGAGTAGCAAGATGGATTCAACAGTGGCTGAATGGGAGATGCCAGAGAGTAATGGTGGATGGTTGTTTGTCAGGTTGGAGGCCAGTGACTAGCGGGGTGCCACAGGGATCTGTGTTGGGTCCACTGTTGTTTGTCATGTACATCAATGATCTGGATGATGGTGTGGTAAATTGGATTAGTAAGTATGCAGATGATACTAAGATAGGTGGGGTTGTGGATAATGAAGTAGATTTTCAAAGTCTACAGAGAGATTTATGCCAGTTGGAAGAGTGGGCTGAAAGATGGCAGATGGAGTTTAATGCTGATAAGTGTGAGGTGCTACATCTTGGCAGGACAAATCAAAATAGGACGTACATGGTAAATGGTAGGGAATTGAAGAATGCAGGTGAACAGAGGGATCTGGGAATAACTGTGCACAGTTATTCCCAGAAAGTGGAATCTCATGTAGATAGGGTGGTAAAGAAAGCTTTTGGTGTGCTGGCCTTTATAAATCAGAGCATTGAGTATAGAAGTTGGGATGTAATGTTAAAATTGTACAAGGCATTGGTGAGGCCAATTCTGGCGTATGGTGTACAATTTTGGTCGCCTAATTATAGGAAGGATGTCAACAAAATAGAGAGAGTACCGAGGAGATTTACTAGAATGTTGCCTGGGTTTCAGCAACTAAGTTACAGAGAAAGGTTGAACAAGTTAGGGCTTTATTCTTTGGAGCGCAGAAGGTTAAGGGGGGATTTGATAGAGGTCTTTAAAATGATGAGAGGGATAGACAGAGTTGACGTGGATATGCTTTTCCCACTGAGAGTAGGGAAGATTCAAACAAGGGGACATGACTTGAGAATTAAGGGACAGAAGTTTAGGGGTAACATGAGGGGGAACTTCTTTACTCGGAGAGTGGTGGCTGTGTGGAATGAGCTTCCAGTGAAGGTGGTGGAGGCTGGTTCGTTTTTATCATTTAAAAATAAATTGGATAGTTATATGGAAGGGAAAGGAATGGAGGGTTATGGTCTGAGCGCAGGTATATGGGACTAGGGGAGAATACGTGTTCGGCACGGACTAGAAGGGTCGAGATGGCCTGTTTCCGTGCTGTAATTGTTATATGGTTATATATGGTTAATTTCTGTGAAATGCTTTTCCGACATCTTTAAATTTGACAAATTCTTCAAACATTTAGAGACCAGCAGCAAGACCTGCTCATCTGACTAAATGTGCTGCTCATTGCAACATGGAAGTTTATAGCTTTGACTGAACGTGATCTCAGCTCGGTTGGTAGAGCACGAGAATCCTCCTCTGCTGATTCCAGAGTTGCATTGGCTGCAGCTGATCACTGTGTAGTTATTCTTGCTGGAAAATGGAGACAGCACTGTTTTCGTATGCATGGTCTTTGAGCTCAGTTATTCAATCAGATCATTGTACATAGAGTATGATGAAGTACTGCAGAGGGATGTATTGCAACAAGGCTCAGTCAGAGGTGGGAGTAATTAGAAAATAGGAAAAAGCAGGATGATGCATTGGGAAGCTTGATTCCGTTGAAATACTGTTGTTTAGTGTTAGAAAAGTCCTTTGATACTAGATCACTTGCAATAGTTTAATCACTGAGTACTGGGGTTAATTCTACAGTTACCCACAGAATTTAGACTTTAGATATACAGCATGGAAACAGGCTGAACCGAGTTCATGCTGACTAGCGATCACCGTGCACAATAGCGCTATCCTACATACTCGGGATAATTAGCAATTTTACAGATGCCAATTAACCTAAAAGCCTGTAAGTCTTTGTAGTGTGGGAGGAATCCAACGCATCGGGTGAAAATCCACATGGTCACAGGGAGAATGTACAAACTCTGTACAGCCAGCACCCTTAGTCAAGATTGAACCCAGGTCTCTAGAGCTGTAATGCAGCGTCTCTACCTCTGATGTCTCTAACAATTTTATTCTTGTTTAATCTCATAATGGCTTCTTTGACTTTCATTGGCACAACTTTGGTCCTCATGTTGATAAACAGCAATAAAAGTTTTCAAATGTGATGGAGAGACTAGATGCTGAGAGCTCTCTTGTACCTGCATTAAGGAGGCAATTTAAATACACCTGAGCAATTACAAACACCTGTGAAGCCATGTGTCCCAAACATTATGTTGCCCTGAAATGGGGGGAGACTATGTATAAACACAGCTATAATTTCTACATGGTGACAACAAAATGTATAAAAATACCCTTTAATAAAATCTGACAATGTGCACTTTAATCACATGTGATTTTGTCTATTACAAATCTCAAATAGTGGAGTACAGAGGCAAATAAATAAATGATGGGTCTTTGTTCCAAACATTATGGACGGCACTGTATGTTTCAGTAATGGCTAAAATATCATACTCACATAAGTCTATTGGTGCATTTTGTTAATTGACCATGATCACTAAACTCGCATTTAGGTGTTTATTAATACTAAGTACAGCCAGTCTCCCGTTTTGTTTATTTTCAAACATTTACTTTGTCAGCCATTCAAATTCACCAACTAAATTTCTACTTTCATTGCCAGCACAGCCCTCCTCCTTACTGAATCTTTGCTCAGTTTCTCAGAACCCTGTCAAGATCATTTAAACATCAGTCACAAACCTGCCCGAAATTATATTAGTTCCAGTCTTAAAGTGCAGTCTGGCATACAGAAGTCCCATCTGCATCATAAAAAATGATTGCTCCCCTATTTATAGAACTCCCTGTAACTACATTGCTTCTCTCCCTGTACAGCCACACTCTTCAGCCATGACACTTGGTCTTGGCTTCATTCTCCCTGGGGAAACACTCCTCCATCAGCATTCAGAACACAATACAGGGCTCGAAATTAACAGTTGCCCGGGTGCCAATGGCGACCTAAAGTGCCGCCGATCAACCTAAAAACCTTGTCATTTTGCACTTTATCCGTTTATTTATTGTGTATATATATTGTGGATGGTATATAGACACACTGAATTTTTATCTCCTGTTCTGTATTATGTTTACATATTCTGTTGTGCTGCAACAAGCAAGAATTTAATTGTCCTATCTGGGACACGTGACAATAAAACTCTCTTGACTTGGACTTAAGCAAAATAGGGTTCTTGGGGGAAAAAAGAGCTACCATAAGTGTAGTTGCGTCTCGTTGGGTAACTATGGTAGGGTGAAGACTATTCCATGCTTTAATTGTACGGGGGAACTCCATGGAGCAGTCAGCATCTCTGGATAGAAGAATTGGGTGACATTTCAGGTAGAGACCCTTCTTTAATTTCCCCTGGTTTTAGTGTTTTTAGTTTAAATTAAAGATACAGCGTGGAAACAGGCCCTTCGGCCCAACGAGTCCTCACCGACCACCGATCACCCATACACTAGTTCTATCCCACACATTAGCAACGTAAGTCAAGAGTGTTTTATTCTCTCACGTCCCCGTTAGAACAATGAAATCCTTACTTGCAGCAGCACAGCAGAATATGTAAACATAGTACTCTGTAAACAATGTTATAAACGAGAAAACAAAACAGTGTATATTTATATATGAATACTAGACTAAGTGGGACCCGTTGGGTCCCAGCATCACACGGGAGGGCTGGTCACCCACAATTCCAATATTGGCGGCCAATGGGGGGGGGGGGGGCTTTCTGGAGCGCTAGTATGGGTGTTGTGGGCTGAAGGGACTGATCTCCAGAGGGCTAGTATGGACATTGTGGGACGAATTTATTCTCGGGCTGGCGGCTCAGTCACTCAAGCCTGTTGTGCTGGCAGCTCACTCACTCAACTGGCAGTTGACTCACGGCTATTCTTTGAAATTCCATTTCAAGCAGGGTGCGATGCCACCAAAATCAAGTGCAGTTTCTTACCACTTCAAGCAGGGTGCAAGGCCACCAAATTCAAGCGCAGTTTCATACCATTTCAAGCAGTGTGCAAGGCAACTAAAGAAAGCGAGTCGTGACTTCTCCCACCTCTCCATCTTGCAGAGACTGAGCCACGCCCACACTTCTGGATTTTATAGTCCCTCCCCCACTCCCACCAGAAGGAGCATGGCCTTCAAGGTGTGATTGACAGGAGATAGAGATTTAAGACTGTAAATGGATAGTTTTCTCTTTTTTTTAGTAACCAAAGTTATCAACGTATAAGTTTTTGTGCGTTGGAAAACAAAATATAATGGCACTGCTGGTGGACTTGCTGCCTCACACGCGAGATCTGTGTTCGATCCTGTCCTCTGGCAATGTCTGTGTTGAATTTGCACATTCTCCCTGCAAGGGTGTGGGTTTCCTCCCACATCCCAAAGACCCATTGGCATTGTAGGTTTACTTGTCTCTGTAAAATTGACCCTAATGTGTAGAGAGTGGGTGAAGAAAGTGGGATAACAGAACTTGAGTGAATGGGTAGACAAAAATGATGGAGAAACTCAGCGGGTGAGGCAGCATCTATGGAGCGAAGGAAATAGGCGGCGTTTTGGGTCAAGACCCTTCTTCAGTTTGATGCGAAGGTGGAGGGGGGGGGGGCGGGAAGAAGAAGAAAGGAAGAGGTGGAGAAAGTGGGCTGAGAGAGAGCTAGCTGGGAAGGAAAGGAGAAAGCAAGGACTACCTGAAATTGGAGAAGTCAATGTTCATGCCGTTGGGGTGTAAATATGAGGTGCCGCTCCTCCAATTTACGGAGGGCATCACTCTGGCCTTGGAGGAGGCCCAGGACAGAAAGGTCGGATTCGGAATGGGAGGGGGAGTTGAAGTGCTGAGCCACCGGGAGATCAAACCCACCGACTCACATGGCTATCTGGACTACACGTCTTCCCACCCTGCCCCCTGTAAAGACTCCATCCCCTACTCCCAATTCCTCCGCCTACGCCGCATCTGTTCCCAGGATGAGACATTTCATACCAGGGCATCGGAAATGTCCTCGTTCTTCAGGGAACGGGGATTCCCCTCCGCCACCATAGATGAGGCTCACACCAGGGTCACATCCATACCCCGTAACACTGCTCTCTCTCCCCATCCCCGCACACGCAACAAGGGCAGAGTCCCTCTGGTCCTCACCTTTCACCCCACCAGCCGGCAAATACAACACATAATCCTCCGCCATTTCCGCCACCTCCAACGTGACCCCACCACTCGCCACATCTTCCCATCTCCCCCCATGTCTGCCTTCCGCAAAGACCGCTCCCTCCGCAACTCCCTCGTCAACTCTTCCCTTCCGTCCCGCACCACCCCCTCCCCGGGCACTTTCCGTTGCAACCGCAAGAAATGCAACACCTGTCCCTTCACCTCCCCCCTCGACTCCATTCAAGGTCCCAAGCAATCGTTCCAGGTGCGACAAAGGTTCACCTGTATCTCCTCCAACCTCATCTACTGCATCCGCTGCTCTAGATGTCAGCTGATTTACATCGGTGAGACCAAGCGTAGGTTGGGCGATCGTTTCGCCGAACACCTCCGCTCAGTCCGCAATAACCTACCTGAACTCCCGGTGGCTCAGCACTTCAACTCCCCCTCCCATTCCCAATCCGACCTCTCTGTCCTGGGTCTCCTCCATTGCCAGAGTGAGCAACAGCGGAAATTGGAGGAACAGCACCTCATATTCCGTCTGGGGACCTTGCGTCCTTATGGCATTAACATTGAATTCTCCCAATTTTGCTAGCCCTTGCTGTCTCCTCCCCTTCCTTAACCCTCTAGCTGTCTCCTCCCACCCTCCCACCCTCCCATCCGCCCGCCCTCGGGCTCCTCCTCCTCCTCCCCTTTTCCTTCTTTCTTCCCCCCCCCCCCACCCGTCTGAAGAAGGGTTTCGGCCCGAAACGTCGCCTATTTCCTTCGCTCCATAGATGCTGCTGCACCCGCTGAGTTTCCCCAGCAATTTTGTGTACCACCGGGAGATCAGGTTGGTTATTGCGAACCGAGCGGAGGTGTTGGGCGAAGCGATCGCCAAGCCTGCGCTTGGTCTCACCGAGGTTGATCATACGCTGAATAATCCAACCACATTTTTGTTTGGAAGTGGAAATAAATAATAGAAATTGCATTCATTGCAACGTGTAAAAAGAGTTGAGATACTGTATATACTGTATTATAATTTTGCTGCGTGTCATTGACATGGCATCTGTTCTACACATCTGGGTGCCATGCCATAGCATGCCTCTATATCTACACACTATACACACTCACTAAGCAGAAGTCCCAGAACAAAACCTTTCCATTATTGCACTGATTTTCTCCACTCATCAAAATCCTGTTTGATACTCTGCAAAAGAACTACATACGGCACAGTGCATGCAATAGCAAAGCCCTCCTGCATTTTTACCTGCTAACATCCCTACCTGCAGACCCAGTACTGTAGGTAGCCACTGTGCAAAAAATGTGCAATCCCACTAGGCTAACTAATAGTGGAGAGGAGTACTGTATGACCAACTATCAAAACAATGAAAAACTAGATGGGTTAGATTATTATGATCATGGCCACAAGGGATATTATGTTAATCTGATAAGAACAATTTCAGATAGACACAAAATGTTGGAATAGCGGGATAGGCAGCATCTCTAGATAGAAGGAATGGGTGACATTTTGGGTCGAGACCTTTCCTTAGATTGTCAGTCTGAAGAAGGGTCTCGACCCGAAACATCACCCATTCCTTCTATCCAGATGCTGTCTGTCCTGCTGAGTTACTCAAGCATTTTGTGTCTATCTTCGATTTAACAACATCTGCAGCTCCTTCCTACACCAGAATTATTTCAGTATAGCTCTGTAGAAATTTAATGAGATGCATTCAAGCATGGAGCCGTGTGTAAAATTGAGAGATTCGGGAAAACATCGAAAATTTTCTGAATCTGCTGTACGTACATAACCTTTGCAAGTTACAAATGTTTCATATAATCTTCCCAACAGCAGTTCCAATGCAGGAAATCTTAATATTCCTTAGCTGCTCACCACATATTAATAAAAGCTCATAAATCTGTAATTAACAGATACTATATTTGACCTAGGAAGATTCTTGTAACTTAAAGGTACAAGAGTTCCCAACCCTTAAGTGATTACAAATCTTGCTAAAAAAAAAAAGCACCAATTAATGGAGTAACAAAAGGAAGTTCATTTCAAATTACTAATTTGAAGTGATTCCAAATGATATACCACCCATCTCCTGCTCTTGATATCTCACAGCACTTTACAACCAATGTTTCATTTCTAGTGCTTAGTGGCGGTTGTAATTTAATTATCTCCATTGAATGTGAAAATAGGAAGATCTAAATTAGCATTAGGATATTTGTTTTGATAATAGTGGAAAGTGAACTATGCTGTAGTTTCAGACTTAAAACTAAAGAAAAACAGAACAAAATGGAATGTAGCAGCCTTGCAGAGCCAATTTTATCAAAAGCATGTGGCCAGAATTTTAAAATAAAGATCAAATAGTATAAATACAATGGAATATGTCTGGAATTATACCCTTCCAAGTGCATCATAAACCCTGTTAACCTTGTCTTTCAAAAATATTCTTAAAAGAACAGGTTGCATTTATGCAGCAATCTCATGATATTGCAAAGCACAATGAAGTGTAAACATTGCTAAAGTCCACAGCATGTTACTGTTTGTGGGATTTGGAGTGGGCTACTCGGCTCCTTACGCCTGCTTAAGATCTGACTCTGCTTTGCCACTTATACCCAATAATTCATCACTTTGTTTATCAAGAAACTATATCTGCCTCTGCCTTAAAACTATCTAAAGACTTTGCTTCCCCTACTCTTTGCAAAAAGTTCCAAAGACTCAACCTTCAAGAGAAAAAAAAATCCCCACTTGTTTTTAATAGGCATGCTTAATTTTATAAAAGGCGACCCACTGTTCTAGATTCCAAAGAATCATTATCTTCACACCCAAGCACAAATTGACAAAAACAAGTAACATGTCATTTATTTTAGAAATACCCAATGAGAAAAAAAAATGATTGAACGGTTCACGAAAGAATTTCCCTAATCATCTTCAAAATAATTCTGTGGGATTTTTTGCAGACACAACCTCGGCTGAAAGGCAAGCAGCACTGGAGGTTCAAGTTTGTGGAATTAGGCTTGAATTGGATTAAATTCTAAAGACAAGACTGCTAACCACCGAGGAAAAGCTGGTACCAGTTACTTTGAAGTTAAAAATAGGCATTAAATCCAACTCTACCCAATTGGCATTTCGTCGGGCGTGTAAAAATATTTTTTTGGGGGAGAAACTCAGATAGCATCTGTACATGGATAAACACCACCTTAAGGTCAATAACTGTTTCTCCACAATGCTGTCTAACCGAGTATTTCTATTTTCCACCAGATTTCCAACATACACTATTTTCGTGTTGATCCATATTCCTAAAAAAAAAAGAAATAGTAGCATGGCACACATAATGCGACAGAAGTTGTGACATCTCCAGCACTAATAATCCTACCTTAAACTCCCGGCTCAGTTGCGGGGTGTACTCCGAAGTCCACAGGGCTCGGACCAAGGAAGCGAGCTGTTCGGTAACTTCTCCACGGGAGTCTGACTGGCATCTGGATCGGTATAAAACTCCATTCGATTTGGAGGTCTTATCTTGCTCTAGCTGTTCGTCCTCCAGCTCCCGACCCCGGGAGTCCCCTGGCTTGGGAGAGTCCGGGCCGCTAACCGCCAAGTCCCGAAACTGTTCCAGGGCGAGAAACTCGGCGAAGAGTTCGGTGTTGCTCAGGCATTGCAACACGGCGTTCATGAAGCAGGTGTTGCCGTGGTTTTTGAGGCCGGACACTCCCGGTGGCTGCCAGCGATCCCCAGGAGCCGGCGAAAAGCAACTGTCGGACGAGTCGCTGCGACCTGCAATGGCATGGTGGTTGACGCCGCTCATCATCATGATAATGGATGAGGCCGAGGTGACAACCCCGACCCCGGGTCCCAATCCGATCCCCATGCCCATGGCCGCGCCGGCCCCCGCCGTTCGGAAGTTCTTGAAGCCGCCGTCGTCCTTTTCATCTTCGGCTGACTCCTCGGTGCCGAAGTGCGAAAGGGTGGTGAGAGTCTTCAACACCCGGCTCATGAAACTCCCGACCGAGCGCGCCGAGCCCCGCCTGAAAAGTTTCTTGCTGAATGATTTCTTCTCTTTCGCTGCCGACTTAGACATCTTGCCGCCTCCCTCCAAAACAAACAACGCGAATTTAAAAGTTAACACTCCCCGAAAATGTTAATGAAAAAAGTAGGAATATTCTGCATTTTAATTTCAATGCAAACATTTTTTTAAAGATGCAATAATTGCAAAATGCTACCTCATTTGCAATCGTATCGTTTGAGATAAAAAGCAACAACTTCTTCGGCGCAAAGAGAGAGTTGCGAAATGCAGATATCGGAAACGAAAAAAAGCACCCAAGATATAAACGGAAACATAAGTGGGAGTGCAAGATGCGAAATGGAATGTGCCAATTTTCCTTTAAAAAAAACTGCGATATGATGGATTTAAAGGCAATACCGTGAATGTGAGAGTTGCAGCGGCGAGCGGTGTGATGTTTGCAGCGGGCTGCCCACTACGCGTGCACCTCCCCGGGTCTGACCCCGCGCTGACCCCAGCGCTGCCGTTCGCTCCCGGCGGCGGCGGCGGCTTCTCCTCAGTGAAGAGGCGCCGGAACCCTCGGGCGCCGTCGGATCCCGCGGCCCCGCTCCTTCAAGCGGCCGGTGATCGGCATCGCCCCGCGAAACAGGCGGGCTCGTATTGACGGCGTCTCACTCCTTCTCGATTCTCTTCACTCCCCCGCCCTCCTTCTCTCAGGCCGACGGGGAATCTAAGTGGAGCCCCTCAGGAATCCGCGGCCTGCGGGCTGCCGGCCGCTGTCCGGGCCGACGCCCTGCCTCATTATCCTTCTCCGCCGCCGCCGCCACTAGGATCTTGTTGAGCCCCAGCCTGTGTCAAAAGCAGACGGCCCTTCTCCCTCCGCTTTGGCTTTCCGCCACTATTCCCGGCTGGCCAGCACGGCCCTTGTTGCCGCCGCCCACTCACTTTCCTCAACCATCACTCGGACGGCCTAGCTCGCTCTCGCTCTCTCCCTCTCCCGCCCTCTGGTGGGCGGCGTCCTCCGCCCGTCACCATGGCAACAGCCATCGCCCCGCCCTCTCTCCACTCCCATTGGTTGTTTGGGTTCAGGTCTTTTTTCCCATTCGACATCGTTGCTGTCTATCACGCCCCTTATGTCATTTTGGACTGGGCAACCTTGGTGTCAGTCATCTGCCCCTCCCTGCGGCATTTGATTTAAAGGTAAGCAAAAAAATAAAAACACAATAAGGTTTGATTAGTTCCACAGGGGATGGGTTACGAGAGTAGGATTTTTAGATGATACTCTTACTCGCAATTGTTCACGATGGGGAATTTTAATGCAGAGAAACCAGTACTGCGAGTCTCCTGCAAACGTTGGAAATCTCAGAAAGAAAGAAAAACGAAAATGCTTTAAAGATTGAGCAAATCAGGCACCGTGTGGAAAGAGAAACGGCGTTTCAGGCCTGAGACCTTGCACCTGAACTGGAATCGTCAGACACTAAATCTATAAAATGTTGTCCAATGTGTTGATGTATTTTGAATTTGAAAACTTGCAACAGGCTAATTAGTACCCATCAACTACAAATCGCTGTCTCCTAGTTAATTACTGTATTACTCCTGTATTAACAATAATAATAATAAATTTTATTTATGGGCGCCTTTCAAGAGTCTCAAGGACACCTTACAAAAATTTAGCAGGTAGAGGAAAAACATGTAAGGGGAATGAAATAAATAGTAGAGACATGACTAGTACACAAAGTAAAGACAGAATACAATTCAAAACACAATATGAGGCAATTAATGCACAGATGAAAAGGGAGGGGGACGTGGGGCTAAGGATAGGCAGAGGTGAAGAGATGGGTCTTGAGGCGGGACTGGAAGATGGTGAGGGACACGGAATTGCGGATCGGTTGGGGGAGCGAGTTCCAGAGCCTGGGAGCTGCCCTGGAGAAGGCTCTGTCCCCAAAACTGCGGAGGTTGGACGTGGATGGAGAGGAGACTGGCTGATGTGGATCTGAGGGACCGTGAGGGTTGGTAGGGGGAGAGGAGGTCAGTGAGATATGGGGGGGCCAGATGGTGGAGGGCTTTGTAGGTGAGGATCAGGATTTTGTAGGTGATCCGGTGGGAGATGGGAAGCCAGTGAAGTTGTTTGAGGACTGGAGTGATGTGATGCCAGGATTTGGTGTGGGTGGTGAGTCGGGCGGCTGCGTTCTGGACCAGTTGGAGTCGGTTGATGTAGGTGGAGCTGATGCCAAGGAGAAGTGAGTTGCAATAGTCCAGTCGGGAGGAGATGAAGGCATGGATGAGTCATTACCTAGTTAATTTTGGATCTGAGGTGTGTTGACAAACTTATTCCACAATTTGGTTCATGGCCCAAGGCTGGTGCTGGTTGTGAGGAGTAAGTGTTTTTCTGAGTAGAAGTCTATGTGGTGTGTTGCAGAAATCAGTGCCTATATATGCACGTCATAAAAATTGGTTGTGTCGCAGATAGTGAAAAGTCTATAAAAACAATACAATAGGACATAAATCAGATGGGAAGTTGGATTAAGTAATGGGACATGGATTTTAATCCAGAGAAATGTGAGGTGGTGAAGATTTTAAGGGTGGAGACCTTGGGAGCATAGTATAGAGGAATCTTAGGGTGCAGGAGAATAGAAAAATGAAGAAAGCATTTTATATATTTGCATTTCATAGGCCAAGGCATGTCATGCTACAGCTATTCAAAATGTTGGTTAGATCACATTTGATATGTGTATAGTTCTGGTTGCCACCATACAGGAAGGATGTGGTAGCAATCCAGAGAGTGCAGAAGAGTTTCACCTGAGGGTTGCCTGAATTGGAGCATTGCAGTTATAAACAGACTAGACTAAGTGGGACCCGTTGGGTCCCAGTCACACGGGAGGCCTGGTCCCCCAACACAACCCATTCCCCAACGCAATATTCCACCACTCACCCGTTCCCCCAGCGCAATATTCCCCCACTCACCCATAGCCCTTAACTGTGCAGGCGTGGCTCATTTCTCCTCATTGCCCAGTACTCCCTCCCCCTCCTCTTCATGGAGGGAGGGGTGTGTGTGGCAAGGGGAGTGTGGGGTGGGAGGGGATTGGGGGTGTGTGTGGGCAGGGGGAGTGCAGGAAGGGGAGAGGGTGGTGTGGGGAGGGTGAGTAGGGGGAGGGGTAGGGGTTGGGAGTGAGGGGTTGTGTGGGCGGCTCTCGGGCCGGGCGGCTCATGGGCTAGGGGGGCTGGGCTCTCACTCACGGCTTCTGGACTCTCTCACTGACGGACTCTGGACTCAGCCCCGCCTCTGGGACTTTATTCTCCTCGCCCCGGTGATTGACAATGGGTGCCGGAAGGGGCGTTACCTTCATGGTGACTGACAGGCGAGAAGACCAATCTGCTGATCTCACGAAATTTAAACCTTCATAACTTTTGTAATATTTCACCGATTGGAACAAAACTTGATAGATATAGATATATAGATATGCCATTTATTGTCACTATACATGTACAATGAGATTAAAAGCATCTCGTACTCAGTGCATACATATAATTTAGTACAAAAAACAAGAAACAGAAAACAAAACAAGGGGGGGGGGGATAGGTGCACAATTCTGTGGCGCTATATACATATCTATAAAGGCAAAATGGTGAAGGATGAATAGGTAGTATTCTTAGGCAGATTTTTAAAGTTATATTAAAATATTAAAAATTATTTTAAAAATATTAAAAATTACAATTACAATACACATTACAGTTCCAAATTTCAGTACGTGGATAGAGTAGATGGAAGTCCGGGTGTTGGGCTGTGAAGTCAGTGCATGTGTGAGTTAAGAGTAGTTATGACTTTCGGAAAACAACTGTTCCTGAGTCTATTTGTCCTAGTTTTGATGCACCTATAGCGCTTTCCAGAGGGCAGCAGGTCGAACAGTCCAAACGCAGCATGGGAGCTGTCCTTCATGATATTCTTTGCCCTGCTAAGGCAACGGGGTGTATAAATATCCATCAGGGAGGGGAGAGGGCAACCAATGATTTTCTGTGCTGTCCTAGTTACCCTCTGAAGCCTCTCCCTGTCTGCCATGGTGCAGCTGCCGTACCATGCTGTAATGCAGTATGTCAGCAGGCTCTCGATGGACGAGCGGTAGAAGGTCAGCAGCAGGTTAGAGTCCAGGTTGTGCATCCTGAGAATCCTCAGGAAGTGCAGCCGCTGCTGAGCCTTCTTGATGACCGCTGTCGTGTTGTCTGTCCAGGAGATGTCAGCAGAGATAAGGACACCGAGAAACCGGAAGGTGTTGACCCTCTCCACACACTCGCCGTTGATATGTAGGGGGACTAAGTCGGTGCTGTGCCTCCTGAAGTCGACAATGAGCTCTTTTGTTTTCCTGGTGTTCAGAGCCAGATTGTTTTCTGAGCACCAGGTTGTCAACTTCAGGACTTCCTCTCTGTAGGCTGCCTCGTCTCCCTTTGAAATAAGTCCGACTACAGTAGTGTCGTCAGCAAATTTGACGATGCGGTTGTTGTTGTGGGCCGGACTACAGTCGTAGGTGTAGAGACAGTATAGGAGGGGGCTTAGCACACAGCCCTGTGGGGAGCCGGTACTCAACCTGCGAGTGGAGGAGAGGTGGGGGCCGAGTCTCACAGTCAGGGGCCGGTTGGTGAGGAAATCTTTTATCCAGGCACATGTGAGAGTGGGGAGGCCGAGAGTGACCAATTTATCAATGAGAATGTCCGGAATGATTGTGTTGAAAGCTGAGCTATAATCCACAAAGAGCATCCGGACGTAGCTCTGCCTCCTGCTCCAGATGGCTCAGCACAGAGTGGAGAGCTACGGTGATGGCGTCTTCCGTGGATCTATTTTGGCGATAAGCGAATTGGTGGGGGTCGAAGTCTGGTGGTAGATAGTCCTTGATGTGCTGGAGGACCAATCTCTCGAAGCACTTTGTGATTACCGGAGTGAGGGCCACGGGACGGTAATCATTTAGGCTAGTGATGGGAGACTTCTTCGGCACTGGGACGATTGTGGCTGATTTTAGGCAGGACGGGATAACTGCCTGGTCCAGGGAGAGGTTGAAAATTCTGGTGAAGATGACAGTGAGCTGGTGGGCACACGCTTTGAGCACCTTACCAGGTACTCCATCTGGGCCGGTAGCCTTCTTGGGTTTCACTGCCAGGAGCACCCGTCTGACATCGTGCTCCCTGACAGTGAGTGGAGTAGTACAGGAGCCAGGTGAGGGTGGGAGCAGGGCTATAGCAGGTGAGTGCTGCTGTTGTGATCTTTCAAAGCGTGAGAAGAAGCAATTTAGCTTTTCTGCCTGCGGCACACTCAGGTCTTCTGACTTTGTGGCATAGCCTCTGTAGTTTGTAATGTCTTGTATGCCCCGCCATACCTCCCGTGTATTATTGCTGGACAAGTGGGACTCTATGCTCCTCTTATGGTCCGCCTTGGCTTTTTTAATTCCACTTTTCAGATCGGCTCGAGCAGCCCTGTACAGAGCTCTGTCACCTGACCTGAAGGCAGCATCGCGGGCTCTGAGGAGTGTGCGGACCTGGCTGGACATCCAGGGTTTCTGGTTTGGGAAAACCCGAATGTTTTTGTCCACAGTCACGTTTCCGATGCAGAACTTGATATAGTCCAGCACCGTTTCTGTGAGAGTTTCCAGATCCTGGTGTTCGAATATGTCCCAGTTTGTCTGTGTAAAGCAGTCCTGTAGATTGGAGAGTGCATTTTCAGGCCAGGTTGTAACAGACTTTATGGTGGGCCTGGCACTGCGTCTGAGGGGAGTGTAGGCTGGGGAGAGCAGGAGGGAGAGATGATCTGACTGGCCGAGTTGGGGGAGGGGGATGGCTCTATACGCGTGCTTAATATTGGTGTAGACATGATCCGGCGTGTTCACCCCTCTAGTAGAACACTTGACATGTTGATAAAATTTCGGAAGTACAGTCTTCAAGTTGGCCTTATTAAAGCTCTAGATTCCCATATTCTGGGAAACAAGGGATGCGCTTGGAGCAGAGGAGAACAGTGAGTACGGTGGCGAAAAATCCTTGCGATATAGGGTACCATTTTTGCGCAAATTTAAGAAAAAACACAAACCGGAAGAGGACAAGATGTGAGTTTTAGTAATAGTATAGAGATAGAAGATAAATAGATAGATAGATGACATTGGATGGACTGAGATTGAGACTGAGATGAAATAATACAATCAGAGAGATGATGAAATTGGAGAAAGCTAGCAAATAATATAAAAACATACAGCATAAACATCTACAGGTATTAGAAAAGGAAAAGAGACTAAAACATACATTCCTCTCTCAGATGATGAGACTGGGATTTAATAATAGGAACCAGAGAAATGCCAAGATTCTAAATAATGAGGATCAGTCTTCACTTTAAAAAAAATCCTAAAATAGATAATTAAGGGCCTGTAGGAAGAGAAGAACATAAAACCATCGCTATTATTGGAAAATGTACTAAGCAAACTTATGGGTTAAAGACCAGCCCCATTGCCCTGAAGGCCTACATCATAGGGACTTAAGTGGCTGCAGAGATGGTGAATGTGTTGGTTATACTCTACTAGATTTCCTGGATTGTCCAAATCCCAATGGATTGGAAAACCATTGTAAGACAATCCTCAAGAAAAGATGGAGGCCAAAAGCTGTAGGTCAATTATCCTAACATCTGACATTGGAAACATACTGACATCCATTATTAAAGAGATAATTACATGGAACGATAGTGCATTGGTTAACTAACAATAAACAGACAATCTGAATAAATGGGTGATTTTCAAAATGGCAGTCAGCTCTCAGTGAGATTCAGATCAGATTCAACTTTATTGTCAGTGTACAGTACAGAGACAACGAAATGCAGTTTGCATCTCCCTAGAAGAGCGACATAAATATGAGCAATAAATAAAACTATTTACGTGCATGCAGTACGGTGGGAGGAGTGTCCCGGGGGGGGAGGGGGGTGATTGGCAATCACCGAGGTACAGTGTTGAGTAGTGTAACAGCCGCAGGGAAGAAGCTGTTCCTGGACCTGCTGGTCCGGCAACGGAGAGACCTGTAGCGCCTCCCAGATGGTAGGAGGGTAAACAGTACTGTGGTTTGGGTGAGAGTAGTCCTTGGCGATGCTGAGCGCCCTTCGCAGACAACGCTTGCTTTGGACAGACTCAATGGAGGGGAGCGAGGAACCGGTGATGCGTTTGGCACTTTTCACCACCCTCTGCAGTGCTTTCCGGTCGGAGACAGAGCAGTTGCCATACCATACTGTGATACCGTTGGTAAGGATGCTCTCGATAGTGCAGCAGTAGAAGTTCACCAGAATCTGAGGAGACATATGGACCTTCTTCAGTCTCCTCAGGAAGAAGAGACGCTGGTGAGCCTTCTTGACCAGAGTTGAGGTATTGTGGGTCCAAGATAGGTCATCGGAGATGTTGACCCCCAGGAACATTAAGCTGGAAACACGTTCCACCTCCGTCCCGTTGATGTGGATGGGGATGTGCGTGCCACCCCTAGACTTCCTGAAGTCCACAATGAGCTCCTTGGTCTTCTTGGAGTTAAGGGCCAGGTTGTTGTCAGCACACCATGCTGCTAGGAGCTGGACCTCCTCCCTATACGCCGACATCGTTGTTGCTGATGAGGCCAATCACCGTTGTATCATCTGCATACTTGATGATGGTGTTAGTACCATGTACAGGTGTGCAGTCGTAGGTGAAGAGGGAGTAGAGGAGGGGACTCAGCACACAGCCCTGTGGAACGCCGGTGTTCAGGGTGAGGGTTGAAGAGGTGTGCTTGTCTAACCGAACAGACTGGGGTCTGTTGGTTAGAAATCCAGTATCCAGTTGCAGAGGGAGGGGTCGATGCCCAGGTCACCGAGTTTAGAGGGTATGATGGTGTTGAATGCTGAGCTGTAATCGATGAACAGCATTCTTACGTAAGTGTCTCTGTTGTCGAGGTGGGAGAGGGCTGAGTGAAGTGCCGTTGAGATGGCATCCTCCGTACTCCTGTTCTTGCGTTAGCAAACTGATAGGGATTCAATGTGGGGGGTAGGCAGCCTTTGAGGTGTGCCAGGACCAGCCTCTCGAAGCACTTGGTGATGATGGGAATAAGTGCAACTGGGCGGAAGTCGTTGAGGCTTGCCGCAGAGATGTCACAAGGATCAGTAATGGGGCCTCAACTATATATGATCTATATTAATAATTTAGATGAGAGACTGAATGTACTTTAGCCAAACATGCTGATGAAGAATTTGCAAACGACTGCAAATAGGTTAGGTGAGTGGGGAAGTAGTGGGCAAGACATGGAAAAATGCAAGTTTAAGATAAGGTCGTACTGCATGAAAACGGGCACTTTAGCCTTATGCTTCCATGCCAACCAAGATGTTGCATTCAGGCTGGTCCCATTTGTCTGTGATAGGCTATATCACTCTAAACCTTTCCTATCCAAATGACTTTCAAATGGTGTTATTACAGCAGGGTCAAGCTTCCGCTCCAGTTCTATATGTCATAGAGTGATACAGTGTGTAAACGGGCTCTTTGGTCCAACTTGCCCACACTGGCCAACATGTCCCAGCTACACTAGTCCCACCTGCCCATGTTTGGCCGAAATCCCTCCAGACCTGTCCTACCCATGTACCTGTCTAACTGTTTCTCTCCAGAGATGCTGCCTGTCCCACTGAGTTACTCCAGCTTTTTGTGTCTATTAATTGTTTCTTAAATGTTTTTGGCATTGAAATATATTTTACTGGTTCCTTCATCTGAGCTATTGCGTTTCTTGTCATTGCCACTGCTTCTCGCCTTTTACCATTTATGAAGTAATAGAATATAGCATTTAAGAGTGATCGCCAGAGCTTTGTTTATTTACTGAAGCTGTCAGTATCTCTCTGCAATTTTAACCTTCTATTTGCACTGTTATCTAAGCTGTTAGATTTAATGAAGTTAAAACCTCAAAGCTGATGACTGTTGGACTCCAATATCGGAGTATCAGCCCCATGGATACTTCTAGTCCTTTTTCTTAAATTATTACGCAATAATACCTAAGACTATGATCATGGCAAGTCATTTCATGGCCATCTTCTCTTCCCACCTCTCCACCTCATCATTATCTCTCCTTCTCTTCCAAAGCAAGTTAGAAGATGGATTTACAACACATCCCCATTGTCATTGTACGACGGTTCCTCTGCTCGGAAAACAAGTTTATTATGCATAACTTGTAGCCACTGGTGAGTGATAGGGACTGATTGTGTATATATATTTTCATGTGGGAAAACCATATCTATCAACAGATGTGTTACAGAAATTCAGGGATGCCCACCATGAGCTTTGATGTGCAACCTTGGGAACATGGGATCAGAAAGTTAACTTCTGATACTGGGCCCTCATCATGAAATGTTACCTCTTCTCACCCTGTTCATGTTGCCTGACCTTCTGAGAGTTTCCAAAGTTTCAATTTGAGATTTCCAGCATCTACAAGGTTATTTTTAATTTCAGAAAATCCACCGTATTGTTCAATCTGTCTTCCTAGTCATTGCCAGAATACAGACCAGAATGTGCTAATTTTAGGATTTAGCTACCAACAGCAAAACTACCAAATATCCAGGATCTATTGAATACCAACAGGGAAACCCTGCCAATCACTATCAGGATCCCAAACTGCTGGTCTGGGAGCTGATGTGCAAGCTTGGGAATGGAGATTAGACCCCTTCCATGTAAACATAGAAACATAGAAAATAGGTGCAGGAGGAGGTCATTCGGCCCTTCGAGCCAGCACCGCCATTCATTGTGATCATGGCTGATCGTCCCCTATCTGGAGAGCTGGGAAAAGAGACACAAGAGACTACAGTTCCTGGATAAATTTATGAGTAATTTTGGATTAAACAAGATCAAGAATTGCTGATCGGACATTGTTGTTGGAGAAGTGTTCTCTCTCATTGGGGAGAGGTGAAAGAATTGGACTTGTTTACCCTAGAAGTACTGGAGGGTGCCGGTCATTGAGTTAATTCAAAACAGATCAACAAATACCCGAAGATAGACACAAAATGTTGGAGTAACTCAGTGGGGCAGGCAGCATCTCTTCAATTTGAAGAAGGATCTCGAACCGAAACATCACCCATTCTTTCTCTCCGGAGATGCTGCCTGTCCCGCTGAGTTACTCCAGCATTTTGTGTCTATCTTGGGTGTAAACCAGCATCTGCAGTTCCTTCCTAAACAAATACCCGTATAATTAAGGGAAATTTAGGGATATGAGGATATTTCAAGAAAATGGAGCAGGCAGGATGCGTTCTGATGCTGGATTTCGACCCGAAACGGGTGTTGCTCGATCTGCTGTGCTCCTCCAGCAGATTGTTTGAAGGGGGTAGAAAGTCAGCGATAGACTAGAAGTGGAAACAAGGAACTGCAGGTACTTGTTGACACAAAGTCCTGGAGTCATTCAGCGGGCCAGGCAGCATACCTGGAGAACATGAATATGTGACGTTTCGGGTCGAGACCCTTCTTCTTCCACGATTATGGTGACTGGCAGGGCGGGCCGGAAGGGCCGAATAGCCAACTCCTACCGATTTTTGAATCAAAATGTGAAAGCTCTTCTAGTTATCAATTAATAATTAATCTTGAAACAGCGATGTTTAAATCACAATCGCCACCTTTGAATAAAAAGAGCCACCAGCAAACCTTCCAAATTCCAATAGCATTTCTAATTATAACACGTGTCCCCTTTATTTATTATGCATTTCAGTTCCTCTGCTATCCACAAGTCCCAGAAGGCGAGTGTTAGCGACAGTCACCGTGAGCTCGCTCGCCAGGATCTCTCAGGGAAGGCCATGGGAGTGATCGACCGCTGGTGTGCGAGTCAGTCCCTCTGGCGGTCGGCGGCTAGGTGGCAGCACGACCCAGGCTAGCGAAACACTGGAGATCAAAGATCATACTACACCTCGGTGCATTGGATAACGCAGGAATGGCGAATCTTGCTCCACTTTATGATATTTGCTGGAGATAGACACAAAAAGCTGGAGTAACTCAGTGGGACAGGCAGCATCTCCGGAGAGAATGAATGGGTGACGTTTCGGGTCGAGACCCTTCTTCACATCAGCACTGGGCTTGTTCTGCCGTGGTCTTGTCAACCGAGGTCACATCACGGAAAGGACGTCGTCGTGAATTAAGGATAGGATAATAAGTTAGTTGTCACGTTGTATTAAATGAACATTATTAATATATTAATGTATTATGCTTGGTCTTTAGATAACCTATGATGGTTTCCGATGTACGTTGTATAATGTATTGATTGGGAGATTTGTGTTAAAATCGGTGTGAGTTCCAACAGTGTTGGAGTAACTCAGCGGGTCAGGCAGCATCTCGGTAAAATATGGATGGGCAACGTTTCGATTCGGGACGCTCATTAAGATTGATTGTAGTAGAGGGGAGAAAGCTGGAAGAGAGGTTGACAAGGTTTGGCAAGTGATAGGTCAATACGGGCGAGGCAGATGGTTGTACAAAGGCTAGAGATGAAATGTGAGGGATGCGGAGCTAAGGATAGATAAAACGCGAATGTGTGGTCAGAGGAAGGAATATAGATAGAAGGGAAAATGCAGAGAGGGGGCGCATCGGGTGGGGCACATGGAAAAGATGGGGGGGAGGTTATTTGTAAGTTAGTTATCTAAAATAAAAGAATTAAATGTGCTGAACAATGTCCAGTTCATACAATTTCTCTCCCCGTCCACTCCCACCAATATTTCTTACACTGGCTTCACATTTCGCGCCATTTCCATCATCTCACACTTTTTGTCTTTTCATCTCTGGGTTTTGTCCATCCATCTACCCATCAAAGCTCCCCTCACTTGTATCCAAGATGTATATGAGGCGTTGTTCCTGAAATTCACTCCGGCAACACGATGGATGGTTACTCTCCGTACCAGCAGTGATACCCCCTCACTTTGGTCGCCCACTGACCTACAGCGAACGAGGAGGGATGCCAGCCTAACGCTGGACACTGACATTATGTTCGGGCCATAATGGGCACGTCTTTCCAGTGGCTGCTGTCAGTGAATTTAGCCATGCCCGTATAAACTCGGCGTAGATCTAGCGCTGCTTACGGATGGGCCCAAGAACCAATAAAGAAAACAGGTACAACCTGTTAAGCAAATATTCTATAGCGGAGCTATAGGATCTTTGCTGTTAAGTCCCTCGGTTTTACCATCAATTACTATCAATAGATATGGACAAGCAGTAACTTCTAGCCTTGCAAGTGTTGTCCACGCCTATTAACTATCTGCATATCCTTTCTTTCATCTCTCGATTTCCTTGATCGATGGCTCAGTCAGCTCGTGGATATAAAGCAGTTACCCAGTAGACTAGGGAGTGGACGAAGGAGCTTCCCCAGGGTGTGAGTCCGGCAATCGGAGCTGAGAATCGAAAGCAGTCTCACACTGAGATCCAGCGCTCAGTTGCCCCACTTCCCAGGCATCATCCCCCTTCTTAACTCGGTGACCCTCGCTCCCCACACAGGTAGGTTCAACTATTTAATACAGGAAATGACCGAAAGTAATCTATACTAAAATAATATTAAACGAGAACTGGGGGGAGTGAATAACCCGAAGTTATTAGTGAAAAAATCATTACTAACTTGTTCATCATTTGGTTGATTTTTATTTTGTGAAACAAAAAATGTAAGTGATCGATAGGAGGACATGGAGTTTCTAGAAAACTTTTGTAAAACACCGGAAGCTAATGATTTAACTGGAGCGTCTGCTGTTTTTTTTCTTCTTAAATGACGAAGGTCAAGGGGAAAAAACACACTTCTGAAACTACCAACATTTTGGGCAATTGAACAATTCCGATTCGAAATTTAATTCGTATTTATATATAGAAACATAATGAGGTCCCACCCCCTGTTTTTCATTCTGCCTAATGGGTCCCTCCGTTTCTGGCCATGTTTGTAATCTTGCCCAGTTATTTATTCTCCAAGTGTACCGCGGGGGGGGGACAGGCTTTTGTCAAAGTCTAGTGCCTGTTTTACGCCTCACCCGATTTTACTCGCGGTAATATTAAAAAGGAACGTTTCGACTCTCGCCCTCCCCTTTCCTGCCTGGCCAAATAAACGAGGTTACAGTGGGGGGCACAACATTGTGCGCGTGGAAAGCCGGGGAGGGGGGGGGGGGGGGGGTCGAGGAGTTTCGATACGGAGGGTGTAGAAAGCAGAAAGGGAGGTGAGGATGGTGGGAGAAAAATGAGATGGGCCGAGGAAGTTGTAGAGAGGAGGGAGATGTGAAGGGGAGATGTTTGGTGAAGGAAGAGAATGCGCGACAGTTGAAGAAGAGAAGGGAAGATAGAAGACAGGGATCAGTAGAGGAGTGGGGACTGTTGATAAGTCCGAGAAAGTTCAGTTAAGAACCTCTTCCTGTGCCAAGGTTTAGTCGTCATGGAATCGGGGACAAAACGACTGAAGGAGAAGATCAAGGAGAAGTTGCCAGTGACGGGGCCACAAGCAGAAAGCATCTCCGAGCTGGTACGCTGGTACTGTTTCAATACTAACACCCATGGTTGCCGCAGGATTGTGGTGTCTAAAGGCCGACTTCGCCGGGTCATCTGGCTGGTGCTGACCTTTGGTGCGGTGGGTATCATTATTTGGCAGTGCGCTCTCCTCATCGCCTCCTACTACACTGCTTCCGTCACCATCACCGTCCAGTTCCAGGAGATGACCTTCCCCGCCGTCACCATCTGCAACATGAACCCATACAGGTTAGTTCCTCATGACTAACACACGCACACGCTCAGTACAAAATAAATCCCATATTGTTTCTCAGCAGGATCTCCCAAAGCCAAAGTAGTCGCTATTGAAGTGGAGTTACTGTGTAAATTGCAATACCAGGCAACTGCATAGTAAGATCCCAGAAGATCACAGTGGGTGGTGGGTTTATAGAATAAGCAGCCTGGGGATAGATAAAAAAATGCTGGAGTACTTCAGCGGGACGGGCAGCATCACCGGAGAGAAGAAATCGGTTCCCTTCCCTTCTCTCCAGAGATGCTGCCTGTCCCGCTGAGTTACTCCAGCATTTTGTGTCTATCTTCGGTTTAAACCAGCATCTGCAGTTCCTTCCTACGCATTTAAGTTGCCTGGGGAGATGGGTGATGCAGGTACAACAGCAACACGTATACTACATTTGGACAGGTACATAGATAGGAAAAGTTTAGATGGATACGGCAGGACGCGGCTAGCGTAGACGGGGCATCTCAGTAGACATTGGCAAATTGGGCCGAAGGACCTTTTCCATGCTCTATGATTCTAAATGACATTGAAGCAATATTGGTTCAACCCTGGATGTTTTTAAGGCAGATATAAATAGATTCTTGATCAGTACAGGTGTCAGGGGTTATGATGAGAAGGCAGAAGAATGGGGTTCGGAGGGAAAGATAGAACAGCCATGATTGAATGGCGGAATAGACTTGCTGGGCCGAATGGTCTAATTCTTCTCCTATCACTTATGAACATTTGAGCTTTGTTGGTCATCTATTACGGGCTCTGATTTGTCCTGGCCCTTTCCCACATCCAGTCCCCCACTCCCCCTCTACTTTCAGTCTGAAGAAGGGTTCCGACCCAAAGCGTCACCCATCCCTTTCCTCCAGATGCTGCCTGACCCACTGAGTTACTCCAGCATTTTGTGTCAATCTTCAGTATAAACCAGCATCTGCAGTTCCTTCCTACACACTTCTAGTAATATGTCTCAGTTACATTGGTTGTCGGATAAATATTAACCAAAATACTGGCTAACTCCATTGGTCATCTATAAAACAGGCCACGGACTGTTCTAGACCTATCTAAGGGGCCAAACATTCTGGTGCCTTGGCCGATCAACAAAATCTTGCTGAGCTTTTTATTCTCCCGAGCTCTGACTTCCCAGTGAACACAAATACTGAAATGTCCTCAACCATCGCACCACGCGCAAAATTAATTTTCAGTAAATTTCACGAAAAAATAAATGCTATAGTATATCAACTTGGATTTACAGACTGTTTCTCTGAACCCGGGCTAATTAAAGGGCATTCTCAATGGGTTCGAAGGCCTCCGTAACCTCACATATGCCCGCACTGTATTGTCCATGGACCTCAGGGTCACTCTGTTTCCACGCCTCGGGATTATCTCATGATATTGCGCGCCTCACATTTCGCTGCTCACTACTGCTTTGGGGAGGTCATCTAACTGCACACCAGATTTTATCTGCCTTTACTTGAACTTGAACGTCAAAATGTCAGTGCACCGCAGGCTTCGCCAACGTACAGGCACTGAGAAATGACACGGAATAACTTAGGTACACAAAATTGCTGGAGGAACTCAGCGGGTGCAGCAGCATCTATGGAGCGAAGGATTTTTCCTTCGCTCCATAGATGCTGCTGCACCCGCTGAGTTCCTCCAGCAATTTTGTGTACCTTCGATATTCCAGCATCTGCAGTTCCCTTTTGAACACGGAATAACTTAGCGCGTAATAGCCCTGCACCACGGTACGAGTTCATTGCAAGAGCTCTCCCGAGTTTAAAAAAACCCAAACTCGTGGTAAGCACGGAGAAAGAACGTAGCTGGTACGTCGGAGCTCGGGGACGTCTCTTAGCGGCAACGGCAGGTACTCGGGAAGACTCGCTAACGGCAGGTAAACGGGAAGACTCGTGAATATTTTTCAACATGCTGAAACATGTCCACGAGAGCCCCGAGTACCGACGAGTGGCCATTACCGTAAATCTCCGAGTTCGGATCAGGGCAAACTCGGGAGAGCTCTTGGAATGAACTCGTACCGTGGGACAGTGCTTTCAGGCAGCGTCGCTAGAGAACATGGATAGGCGACTGAAGTTCGACCCGAAACATTACCTATCCATGTTCTCCAGCGATGCTGCCTCATCGGCCGAGTTATTCCAGTGTTGTGTGCATTTCCTTGGTAAACTAGCATCTGCAGTTCCTTGTTTCTGTAGTCATTGTGAGATAGCTTACCCCCCCCCCCCCCCCCCCCCCTCCTCCTCCTCTCCCGGAGAGCCTGGCTGTGGTCATCCCGGAGACGGTGTCCATTTCCAGTCTCCACCCCCACCCCATTATACACACACACCCGCACACACAGAATCCGGGAACATTCTCATGCAGCTTAAAGAGTGACTTTTTAATAGTTGAGCGAACACATCACACTCGCAGGAACTGGCACCACATCACAATTGAATGGGCAAACTGAAAGTATATTGTTGAAAAAAAATGGCCCCATTGTGTGTAGGTTAGTGCACGGGGTGATCTCTGTCGGCGCTGACTCGGTGGGCCGAAGGACCTGTTTCCGCGCTGTATCTTAAACTCTTCAATACACGCGCAGATCACAGTATTACTGTTGCCACTTCCCGTAGTTTTGCTCCTGTCTCTCTGCAGATACAATGAAACGAGACATCTCCTTGAGCAACTGGACCGGGAGACTCTGATCGCCATCAAGGAACTTTACCACTCCTCGAACAGCCCCGACAGCAGGCTGGCCCGAGCTCGGCGAGACGCCGCCGAGGGGCTAGAGACCGGGTTGTTCCGCACCATCCCGCTGCTGCGGGTAGAAGTTAGTCAGGGTTACACCATCCTGTCCGACCTGGTCACCAAGAGTCACCGCAGATACAACGGGACATTCAGAACCCGATCCGTACCGGGGATCCGCACTCTGAACCGAGCCAAAACAATCGGCTTCAAGCTGGTGAGTTTGACCACTCAGACGCTGATGGGTGAGTGGGGACCGGGTTATACACTGGGTCTACTTTGGGTGCCGGGAGCCGGTGAGAACATCTTGGAGATTCAGCTGTAGTTTAGTTTGGTTTACTAAAATTAGTTTTACAGCATGGTGCCAGACCCTTCGGCCCACTGAGTCCACATCGACCACCCACCCGTTCACACTAGATCTATGTTATCCTGCATTCTCATCCACTCCCTACAACACTAGAGACAATTTACAGAGACGAATTAACCTACAAACCAGCCAGTCGTTGGGATGTGGGTGGAAGCCGGAGCACCCGGAGGAAATACAGGCGGTCACACAGATAATAGCACAAACAGATAATAGCAGCCGAGGTCAGGATCGAACCCGGGTCTCTGGTCGATCTCGGGGGACTTACGGTATTGCAAGTCCCCCGAGCGAGGGATGACTTATCTGTCGTTTCCCTCTCTGACAGTGCGAGAAGAAACACGACGAGTCCACCTGCGACATCTACACGTTCAACTCGGGCACGACCGCCATCCAGGAGTGGTATCGGCTCCACTACCTCAACATCATGGCTCAGGTGCCCGAACAAACCAAAGTGCAGATGGGTTACTCCGCCCATGACCTCATATTGTCCTGCTCAATCCAGGGACAGCGCTGTGATTCAAGGTCAATACAAACTGGTGCAATTTGTGAATACACTTAATATAATACATATATATACTCAACTGTAACTAATCAAGAAATGCCCATCTGTGGGAAATGTTGCTTTATGGGTTAGCATCGGTTCAGAATGTCCATAAAGGTGTGAGGCAGAGAGAGAGAGGGAGAGAGAGGAGGATGTGCTATCAGGTGGAGTACCGTACCAGAGTAAACCCTGCCTCCTCCTTCCTGTGCCCCACCTATTTCTTCCCTTCCCCTCCTCCTAAATTCCTTCCTCTTGCTTCACTATTCGCAACTTTTCAATCCCATCTCACACATTCTGTTTTGATTTCCGCCCTTTGTTTCAACCATCTGCCCATCAAAACCCTCTTTGCCTATCAAAACCCCCCTGTCAACCTATTACCTGCCATGCCTTGTCCAGCCTCTGCTCTTTTCCAGCTTTCTCCTCCCCCCGCCCCCCAAAATCTGTCAGAAGGGTCCCAAAACGTCACCCAACCATGTTCTTCAGAGATGCTGCTTGACCCGCGGAGTTACTCCAACATTTTGTGTCTTTTTGTGAAAACCAGCATCTTCGACAGAGGAAATAAACTCACTTTATTAACACCAACAAATTACATTACCAACCCAGACACTACAATAAGGTGTCCTATCAATCTATTGCACCTTTGGGGTAGCTGCACATTTTGTAAAGAGAATATTCCAAGGCCGATATCCCAATGTGAATCTTTCGGACAATCAACCTTATCTGACCAGTTGCCCCTACCTATGGTTCCTCCTGAAATATTGTAGCTTCAGCTGTCTCACTTAGTCCTGTGCAGTGATCAGCTGTGTCTCCCTATCTCAGGAACTTTCGCCTCATGCATCATCCCCTGCACGGAAACTGCTTCACATTCAACAGCGGAGAAGGCAGCAGTGCTCAGCGGACCAACAGCGGAGGCAGTGAAAATGGTAAAGTGAGGGCAGCATTCTGAAAGGTCAAAGACAGACACATAGAGCTGGAGTAACTCAGCTGGTTAGGCAGCATTTCTGGAGGATATGGATAGGCGACGTTTCGAGTTGGGACCCTTCTTCAGTGTAGACCTAAAATGGTGTCTATCCACGTTGTCCTTGAGATGCTACCCGACCAGCTGAGTTACTCCAGTACTTTGTGTCTTTATTTTGTAACCCAGCATCTGAAGTTCCATGTGTCTAAAACCCAAAGACAACTTGCCTTCAACTTATTTTGTAGATGGAATTAGTATAAATGGTTACTGATGGTCGCCACTGATGGAGGACCTGTTTCTATGCTGTAGTTGTGATTCTAAACATTTCATTGGCCCACTACAGCATTTTGATCTTCAAGCCGCATGGGTGAAGCTTACTCTTTGCAATGGTCTTCCAATTGGGATTTAAACTTTACTGGAGGACTTTAATAACTTTTCCGCACTACTCTGGATCCCCCAGGTGATATTTGCCTTTTAGTTTGGCTCTTTCGATGGAGAAGAGCCCTTTCCCTGGTTTCTTGGATGGAGTTCATCCATCACGCTGGATACCTGGGTGGGTTTATACTTTACTGTGGTTCCTCGGGATGAGACATTACACCTTCTTCAGATTATCACATTGTGATTCGCAAAGAAAATAGGAGCAGGAGAAGCTTCTACCTGCACTTGGATCCAGCGTAAAATCCAGGCAGTATCGAAATGCTCAATAAATTGAGGTGCAAAGGACTGCAGATGCTGGAATCTTGAGCAAAACACAAAGGGCAGGATTAACTCAACGGCTCAGCAGCATCTGTGGAGGGAATGGATCAGCAACTCTTCACGTCTGGACCGTGTAGATTAAAGAAGTGTCTCAACTTGAAATGTCACCTATCCATTACCTCCACACATGTTGCCTGATCTGCTGAGTGCATCACTCTCTATAATATTACTACAATCTAATCTCGTGCTCTGCTTCTGTCCTCTGGTCTTCAGCACCCCCCTAATTTTAATCTGACTCTTCCTTCATTGGGTTCTGATGGTAAATCAACCGCCCACACCACATCCATGATTCAGAAGTCCATGGGTTCATGTCCAACAGAGATCTTAACCCATCAATAGGCCTGACTTTGGGGTGAACATGGGGTGGGGACTGGACATTGTGCCTTCCTCCACAGTGCTACCCACTGTGGGGGGATGATTTTTTTTTGTCTAATTGTAGTCCTGTAGGTCTGTGTCCAAGATGGCTGCCGTGAAGAGAGAGTGGACGCTGGCGCGCTTTGGCTGCCGCTGCTCTCTCTTCACACTGTGTTTATGATTTTCTGTTTTTGGATTGAATTCTGTTTTTAATTTGTGTCTCTGTGATGTCTTTTTTACCTGTTCTATTCCGATTATATGTTTTTATTCCGATTACTATGTAAGGTGTCCTTGAGATGTCTGAAAGGCGCCCATTAAATAAAATGTATTATTATTATTATTATCATCCAGGTTGACATCCCGAGTATAGTGAGAGAGAGAGTGTATTGTAGGGGCTGGAATGTCAATCTTCCAACCTTCCAATGTCAATCTTCCTATGCAAATATTTGGTTACTGCCTACAACATAACTGAGTAGAGTGCTCTGTGACCTACTCAAAGATGACTTTCCTCTTCTGCTATTTCACAGGCCTGAAGATGACTCTGCGCATGAACAAGAATGAGTACAATCCATATCTCGCCACCTCAATGGGTGCTAAAATTGTCGTTCACGATCAGAATGAGCAGCCCTTCATTGAAGATGTGGGGATCGAGATTCAGACTGCAACCCACACGGCCATTGGGCTTGACTTGGTACTCCTCCCAATGGGAAATTCCCCATCCATAGCTAGACAGAGGGTATTAAACGTAACACAACAGCTGTTAACTGAGGTTCAAGATACCATTACCAAACAGTAGTGTTCAACAAGGTCAATATTGCAGAGTGGCTAGAAATATCAGCAAGGAAAAGGGAAGGCCTTGTAGTCACCTGGCCAAGGATTCTTTAGGGAACTGACAATACCACAATGGTGCAAGTTAGAATTTTTTTTAAATTAAAATTAAGAAGAGAACACAAAGGGAGAAAAATGAAGCAATAAATACCAGTGGTCATCGCTCAATGGCTTTGCAGATTGAGACAGGCGCAAGAGACAAGGAGATGCTTTGGGAGATGGATGGATGGTTGGAGGTATAAAGTAATTAGGTGAGGTTATGAGTTATTGTGATAATTGTGAACTGAAGTTTGCTGGAATACAGTGGTGAGACCCATTGTGTGCATTGTGGCCACAGAGATAGTAACAGAGGCAGCAAAAGGGCAAACTGTAACAGGTAGTCTTCAATACATGTAAATGTGATGTGCTCTATGTTGGATCTGAAATAGAATACAGTACATTCATAATGATGAGAAGCTATAGGTAATGGATGTTCAGGGTTATGAAGGTTATTGTCGTTCATGCCTGGAGCACCAGGGATTTGAAGTTAGACTCTAGCTGTATGATATTGTAGTTGGAGTATTGTGAGCATTTCTAAGCACCATGTTGAGAATGCATATAAATATTACCTTAGGTAATATCATGTTATTAAAGAACACAACTATATTCTGCGTTATTTAAATAATTTGGGAGGATCTAATTAAAGTTTTCAAGAAATTAAACAGAATTCAGAAAGGTGAATAGCTAAAGCTATTTCTGTCCATTTGCGAGCCTAGAACTAAGGGGCTTTAGCCTAAAAAAATTGAGATGGACAATTGAGATACATTTGTACATGCAGAGCATAATGGTAACTCAAGTGGCAGCTGACTACATCAGTTGTATATTTTACAATAAAGTTGATAGATTTTTATTAATCGCTGTGACATGGGGACATGGGGGACATGGAGGCATATGGAGTTGGATCACAGACCACTGGTTGGAATGATTGACAGGACAAACTCAAGGGGTTAAATAGCCCATACTTGTTCCCATGTTCTGAACGTAGGTAGAGAAGTGGGGAGACGGAGGAAAAATGGTACCTAAGGTAATATTTATATGGATGCATCTGAAGAAGGGTCTCGATCCGAAACGTTGCCAATTCCTTCTCTCCATAGATGCTGCCTCACCCGCTGAGTTTCTCCAGCATTTTGCGTTTACCCTAGAGAAGTGGGGAAATGTTGCCTGGATGAGTTTTCAAGAAGGTGGGAGATGATCAATGAGTGGAAGTGAGGATGAGGTAGCTGGATGGGTGAGGTTGAGATGTGGGGAAGGTGATAGATCAAATTCAGATCTGTTGCGCAATGATTTTATGTTGAAAACTTAGTTTAATTGAATTGAATAAGTTATTGTCACACGTGACAAGTCACAGTGGAATCCTTTGCTTGCATACCCAAGGTATGCAAATAGTCACTGATAAAGGGCGCTTACAAAGTTACAAACCCGCCCCTCCTCCACGCCTGGTCCCCCTTTGTTCTCCCCCCCCCCGTCCCCCCTCCCTCAATGGCGGTCCCCCCATGCCGGGTCCACCTTTGTTCCTTCCCTCGGCAGCGGCATCCTCACTTCCACGTGTCCGTCCTCATCCATCAGTCAGTGCCATCACCGACCAACACACCAACCTGTCCACTAACTCTGCCCGTCCTCTATGGACACCTCCGTGGCGCCATGTCACCTCAACAGTTGCTTCATTCCGTGTGCAAACGCAGAATAGAGTTTTAAATTCCTGGCGATGTGAAAACAGTGCACGGCATAAACAAAACAAAACAAAACAAAATCTTCACTGATTGCAAGGCTTTTTTTGGGGGGGGTGGGGTCCTTGTCTGTCATTCGCCGTTGAGCTCCCTGCAGACTCTTGCTACTGGTATTACATTTCCTTGCCTTTCAACTAATACTCCATGTTGGTGTTTCAGACTGTATTGCAGAGGCTGAGTAGTCCATACAGTGGCTGTACAACAGACGGACTCAACGTGCCTGTGGCAAACCTCTACAACAAAGCCTACTCTTTGCAGGTAAGGCATTAATGCAACCTTAAGAAGAAGATTCTTTAGTTTCTGAAGAAACATCCTAGGTTGAAACATTCTGTCAATTTCTCTCAACAGTCGTGCCTAACCCACTGAGTTGCTACAGCAGTCTTCTTTGTTTTGCTCAAGATTCCAGCATTTGCATCGTGTCTCCATTGCAAATTTATATTGGAAAGCAAGAGAGCAGATTAACCCAGCTAATTCCCTTTGTCCACACAGATGTGTCTGCACTCATGCTTTCAGATGGAAATGGTTCGATGCTGTGGGTGTGCCCACTATGAGAAGCCGCTGCCTGCAGAAGCGGAGTACTGCGACTACACAAAGTACCCAGGCTGGAGTGAGTTCACATTTGCTACTGATAAATATCTTTAGTTTAGTTTAGTTTAGAGATAGGAATAACGTTCTATGCAAGATAAAGCCTGTTAAGTCCGATTAAAGATAGTCCGAGGGCCTCCATTGAGGTAGACAGTAGTTCAGACTCTGGTTGTTGGTAGGATGGTTCCGTTGCCTGATAACAGCTGGGAAGAAACTGTACCTAAATCTGGAGGTGTGTGTTTTCACACTACCATACCTTTTGCCCGTTGGGGAGGGGAGGAGTGGCCAGGGTGCAACTTGTCCTTGATTATGCTGGTAGCCTTGCCGAGGCAGCGTGAGGTGTAAATGGAGTCAATGCGAGGGAGGTTGGTTTGTGTGATGGTTTGGGCTGCGTCCAACACATGCTTCCTGCAACAATGTAACAGAATTATAGAGAGTATGGAGCCCCCATGGGCAGCAAATTTTAAAATATAAATAAGTAAATAGAGCCCAAAACATTGTGATGTGTGAGTATTAAAAATAAAGTTACCCCTGACTGAGACTGGACTAAATGCATAAGGTGAAAGATATAGTGGTCAAAGATGAGGCACAGAAAATTAAATTACTTTCATCCAAATCTGATAGAAATAGATGTAAGTGGGGTATGGGACAAGGAGACAAAGCAAAATGGGGCAACTCACGAATAAATTGAGCAAAGCACTAATGCTGGAGTAACTCAGCGGCTCAGGCAGCATCTGCCTGATGGGGGAAGGAACAAAGGAGGACTCAGCATGGGGGGAACGCCGTGAGGGAGGGGGAAGAACAATGGGGATTCGGTGTGGGGGGGGGGGGGGGCACAGTGATGGTGGGGGGGAGAACAATTCTTCTTCTTGCATATGGTATGCACAGCCTAAAGTTGTAGGACAACTTGTCCTATTTGATCTTATTTGATTGTGCACGCCGGGTAGATTGTGGCGACTAATTGCATATCTTGGGTATGCAAGCAAAGAACTTCACTGTGACTTGTCACGTGACAATAAAATATCAATTAATTAATTCATTCATTCATCTGTCGTGGGAGTAGTCAGGTGACATATTGTGTCAGGAACCAAAACGTTGCCTATCCATTCCCTCCACAGATGCTGCTGAGCCGCTGAGGTACTCCAGCACTTTGTGTTTTGTTCAAGAATCCAGCATCTGCAGCTCCATGTGTTTCTAATGAGTACATTGTTTTGTTAAAGTTTGTATCTTTTCATCGCAATGTTGCTGCCGTCTTGATTGGTTTGGCTGTCAACTGTCAAATGAACCAATTCTTTCAAAGCTTTCGATCATGCAAAACTCGACATTCAAACTTGCTTTTTAAACTGCTGTGTCAATGGAAATGACATCCAAGAATGCTGAAGAGATTGTTTGACAACAAGTCAGTGTACTTACTCGCGAACGTTCAGTCATATTCTATTAACACCAACCACTGCTAAACTCAAAGTTAATGTCAATAGCCGATGACCAGTGAAAGAAAAAGTAGAGGTCATCACTAGTGCTCCAAAGCCTGAAAAATATATCAAAGGGTATTCATAGGCATGGTGCATTGGTTGTAATGTAAAAAATGCAAGACATACTTAACAAAATACATTTTCCTTATAAAGATAGTCAAGAGAAACTCATCAATTTTACTTAACAGTCATGCAGTTATGGACGAATTAGGAAGCAAGCACAAGGAATTGCATATGAAATCAACAAATTCTGTTAGTTAGTTGCTGTTGATTTAAAAAATGGTGCATAGGATAATGTATTATTAAGACCTGAATATGCTGTTACCTGTATATGTGTTTGCGTGTATAGTGTAATCTGATAAAGCACTACTTGGTGATTTGGAAACCCCCCAGAGGACCAGCATCTGATTCATCAAGAAGGACATTACCATTGGCGACTACCTATGTCAACCTACATCAACCGGCGACAGGTATCGGCGACTGAATTGTCTTCAGTTGTCGCCGACAGGGCCGTTGCCTATTGTAGCTTGTCGCGGGTGGACATAGGTTGACTTTGGTTGTCGTAGGTTGTCGCCTGTGTGGTCATAGGTTGTCATATGTGTGTTCGTAGGTGGACGTCCTAATGGGTTGCCGGTTGTCGGTAGCTTGCCATAGCTTGATGTCAACTAGGTGGTAGGTTTTCGTAGCTTGTTGTAGGGGGGGGGGGTTCAGTCGCTGCTTTTTCAGCGACCTGCTACAACTGTGACAGTCGCCGAAAAAATCGCCTAAGTGGGACAGACCCTTTAGATGGTTCTTCTTATTGTATTAGAAGTTTTCCTCACAAAGCCAAATGTGATGCTAGGGGGAAGAGGTGAAAATTGTGCAGAAAAACAAACCATTTCACAAGAATATTTTGCTCACCGACAAACTTCATCAAACCGGGTTGTAAGTGTTCAAGTCAATATAGAAGTCAACAATAATTCTATGAAATTTCATTTTCTTATTCAGTACATATTTCTTATTTTCCGCATTCATCAGAATACCTTGGTTGCCAATAGTCATCCTTTGGTTACCAGTGAACATTTGGAACCATTGAATCAATGTTATAACTGATATAGATGCATGTATCAGCATGATGAGCAAACAAGCCATGAAGAGGTTTTCACATCCACTTGCCCCTCTCCCATCAGGAAAAATGGTACAAAAATTTGAAAACGCAAATCTCCAGATTCAGGGACTGTTTCTCCCCAGCTGTTATCAAACAACTGAACTCTCCTCTTACCAGCTCGAGTGTGGTCCTGACCATCCATCCAGCTCACTTAAGACCTTTGAACTATCTTTAATCGGACCTTATCTTGCACTAAATGATATACCCTTTATCCTGCATCTGTACAATGCGGATGGCTTGATTGTAATCATGTATAGTCTTTTCGTTGACTGGATAGCACACAACAAAATGCTTTTCGCTGTACCTCGGTACACGTGACAATAATAAACTAAACTAAGTCTATGTTCTCAGCAAAAAGGTGCCATCGTTGACAATTCTGGAAATGTTTCAATCATAAATGACTTTTAAAACCAAGAGTGACAACACATCATTCTATGTTATCTCAGATGACCATGATAGATATTCAATGCAGTATAAATCATTCACATTGTAGGGGTCACCGACAGTGAACCACATCAGTTCCGAAGGAATGGTTCCAGAATAGAATATCAGTTACATGAACACAAAACTGACACAAGGTGAAATTAAAACAGCTACAAATCAAGGTACTGTCCAACCCCTACGGATAACAACAACTCAGATATGTTTTTGTTTTCCTACAGTTTCCTGCTATTATAGACTGCGCAACCAATTTATTCAAGAGAAACTGGCTTGCCAGAAGATTTGCCCACCTGCCTGTCAGTAAGTTCCTCAGACCTGATAATCCTGTTTACTCCCTCAAGATACCTCAACGAATGAAAAAGATTTCCCACCATTTGTACTTGTCTTTTGCTCAGCATTTGTTACAGTCAAAATACAATCCTTGAGCATTTTGTCAATGTGTTCCATATAAAACAACTGCTTATAGACCCCTTCTAATCCAGCATCCAACCTTTTCCAGCCCTGTTTGGTCTTTTTTTCCAGTCGCATCCAGTAAGCTTCCTACTTCAAGGCTGTTGTTGATGTCCAATTCATTTATATTTGTGATGGAGCTGGTGGTGCAAGCAAGAATCTCAGTTATTTGTTCAAACTTTGTAGTCTTGAGTTGATCAGTGCCAACCCCCCTAGACCTATTGTCAAGTCTTTGTCCATCCCTGTGGACATGGCATCCCGTTGGACGAGCTGCCCAAGCAACACTGACTCCTCTGGGACTAAATCTGGTTAGCGCTGGTCATTCTAGAACACAGGTCTGCAACCCAAGAACCAATCCCACTGAATGGGGTTTTCGTTTCATTTTAATGTTCAGTCTGTTTCAACCACCCTCGAACAAATGTCCAAACTCTGGATGCTCTAGATCAGTGGTTCCCAACGTGGGGCGTACGCCCCACAGGGGGGCAATTTGATTTTTAAGGGGGGCATCAGGTAAACATATGTAGTTTATGTTTCAGATGTTATTTTGAGTAAATTCCATTTTCTGAGAATTATTTCTTTGTCTGCTCGTGCTAAAATATGGGGGGGGGGGCATCAGGATTTTAGAGGTGATTAGGTGGGGCATGGCCAAAAAAAGGTTGGGAACCACTGCTCTAGATGTTGTATCCCATTAATGCTGATTCTTCTGGCATGACATATGAAACATTGTGGGCCATTATAAGGGGGGTAAATGTAATTCCCCAGTAACCACAATCTAATCAATGTTGGTCCCATTGTAACCAATGCCTAATTTTTCAATTTTCGCTATGTTTATGCGTTAATAAATCGGACATTGACCTGTGGATTTGAATTCTTTCGCCACAGTTCCAAGGAATGGACAATGACACTCAGTATTGCACAGTGGCCCTCAACACCATCTGAGGTGAGTAGCATCATCCAGGAGATATCTGATACGTCATAATACGTAGAGGTCATCACGCCTGCTTGAAGGGGTAAACTTGGTGGGCAGACATGTTGTGCGTAGAAATGCAATGGTGCACTCATTCACAAGTACATGTAGATCAGATGAGATTGGGTCAGTTTATTCTCATATAAAATGGGATGTAATCAAATTCCTTGTTCTTATGAAGATCACCAATAAACATACAGTAATAAAAATTAAACAATAAATATCATGACGAGTGCAAAACAGCAGCATGGAATAAGCTTATAGTGCAAAATCCGAGTATTGCATAAGGATATTCAAGTACAATTAAAGATGATGGCACAGTGAAGCAGCGGTTGCACCAGAGACCCGGGTTCGATCCCGACTACGGGTGCTGTGTGAATGTCCACCCTGTGACCGCGTGGGCTTTCTCTGGGTGCTTCAGTTTCCACCCACACTCCAAAGACGTTACTTGGTTTCAGTAAAATTGTAAATTGGCCCAGGTAGACAAAAGTGCTGGAGAAACTCAGAGGGTGCAGCAGCATCTATGGAGCGAAGCGAATAGGCAACGTTTCAGACCGAACCCCTTCTTCAGACCAAATTGTCCCGAGTGTGTAGTGGACGGGATGATCGTTGTCCAGCGCGTACCCGGTGGGCCAAAGGGCCTGTTTCCGTGCTGTATCGCTGAAGTCTAAAGACTAAAGTCTGCAATGACGAACAACCACTAAAGATAGAGTTGGAAAATGGGTACCTGCATGGTTAATCAAGTCAGCCACACCCAGACACATTAACACAGAGTTGCTGATCCACTGCTATTTGCACATTCTCAGGTGCACATTAACACAGACAAACCTGCTCTTGTGTATTTTCCAGGACACAATTTTGTGAATGATTTTTTTTTTCAGTGAATTTGCAAATGAATTAAGTTGGCATGGCCCTCACTCGACAGTATAGAGGGAGGAGATACAGTCAACCGATCAATGGAAAGAAAGATTTAGTCTTATCCATCAAGATCTTTGATGCATGTTGTATGATGGAATTTTCTCATACCATTGTCCTTCCTTAATAGGAGTGGATCCTTCATCTACTGAACTGGGAAAATGGGCTTAATGGAAATAAGACACTGAAAAGGTAATTTATGTTTTGATAGCCTGCTAATTTCCTATTGATATGGGATTTGCTTCATAAAGGTGAGATCCCTCTGAGGTACATTTGATAAGAACAACTAGGAGATTCAGGAACTAATTGACCACAAATTCAAAGGTGTTCTAGGATTGGTGACCATCACATCTCCCAGGATGAAAAACAAATCAGCTTTATAAGCAATTAAGGGCTGTGTTACAATTAAATATAGAACCAATGGAAAGAGCAGAACCAGAAACGTGTGAATAATCACATTTGCAAATTCTAGCTGTCGGCCAATTACCCAGGAGTTAAAAACAAAAGAGGGCAGAGGAGCAATCAGTGTCCATTGGAAGGAGACTTTATAGAATTTCTCAATTAAGAATCTACCTTGTCATAAGTCTCCATGACTTCTTTTCCCAAACAGTTCAACCTTGGCACCAGCCCATTGTCTGCAGGTCCCGTTGGATTCATCAGCACCTCTGGAGAACTGGAGCGCAAGCAAGTCATTCTTAACTCCAGGAATTGCCTCAGATAAAGACCCTATGAGAGCCCAGATAGTAATTATGTATGAACAGTTCCGCTTTCCCAAGATTATTCTCACGCACCAGGCAGCAGAACTCTTGTTATCTAAGAGATCAGGGCACACAGTGGCATGGAGGTAGAGTTGCTGCCTTACAACATCAGAGTTCGATCCTTGCTACAGGTGCTGTTGGTATGGAGTTTGTATGTTCTCCCTGTGACCGCGTGGGTTTTCTCTGGATCCTCCGGCTTCCTCCCACACTCCAAAGACGTCCAGGTTATGTGTGTGTGTGCGCGCTTGTGAATATGTGTATTCATACACACTGAACTTTTTTCTCTATTATATTGATGACAGCATACTATGTTTACATATTCTGTTGTGCTGCTGCAAGTAAGAACTTTATTGTTCTATCTGGAACATATGACAATAAAACACTCTTGACTCTTGAGATTAATAGCCACATGACAAGAAAGATAAGAGACACAATAAGCGCAAAATTGGTTTGGTCGATCAGGATTCTGTATGGGGAAGAATAGGGAGGAATCTGATCCATTGTGAATCCATGTAATGTTTTTGAATGAGATTGTACATCTGCAGTGCAGCTATTAAACAAATGTCAAATCTACTTCATTGGCTGTTACGTGGTTTGTTACACACTGAGGTTATAAAAATCACATAGGAACTCATGTATAGGAAGGAACTGCAGTTGCTGGTTCACACCGAAGATAGACACAAATACTGGAGTAACTCAGCGGGACGGGCGGAATTTCTGGAGAGAAGGAATGGGTGACATTTCAGTTCGAGATCCTTCTTCAGATTGAAGAGATGCTGCCTGCCCCACTGAGTTACTCCAACATTTTGTGTCTATCTTCGGGTATTTGTTGATCTCTGTTTTGAATGAACTCAATGACCGGCACCCTCCGGCACTTCTACTCGGGTAGAGAAGTCCAATGCTTTCACCTCTCTCCAACGAGAGAGAACACTTCTCCAACGACAATGTCGACCCGAAACCTCACCCATTCCTTCTCTCCAGAGGTGCTGCATGTCCTGCGGAGTTACTCCAGTATTTTGTGTGTACAATAGGAACACAAATCATTTGCTGAGATTCCATGCCAGCGGAAATATTGTAGAGATTTTTGGATTTAAGTTTAGGGTTATGTATATTGTTAGCCCATTCAATGCAGTATGTTTCATAGCCTTATTTGCAACAAAGTACACAGACATTGCTGGTTTCATGATCTCATTTCCACTCAACAGGGATGATCTAGCCAGCCTGGCCATCTTCTACAGAAGTCTCAATCTGAGGAACATTACCGAGACAGCTGAAAATAATGTAAGTTTGAGGTTTACTATGACATTACATGGCTGTAGGCAACCCCCCCGCCAGGCCCCCCCCCCCCTTTGTTCTCGACCCCACCGCTAGGTTCCCCTTTGATCTTGGTTCCCCCCCCTCTGGATTCCCTTCCTCCTAACCCCCCCCCCCGCCCATCCCACCAGGTCCCCCCTTCATTCTCAGCGGCCCACCCTTTAGACCCCCTTCATCCTCAATGCCCCCCCTGCCTGGTTCCCCCTTCGCTCTTGGCATCCTCCCCTCACCCCCCCCCCCACCTACCGGGTGTCCCCTTCGTTCTCAGTAACAATGAATAATTAGTATTTGCTAGGACTTAGACGGCTTAATTATTCAAGGCGAACCTACTCATTAACATCAAAACATCACTTGGCTGGGGCCAAGCAAGCTCCATTCATAAAGTAGGTTAGACTGTGCCATTTGTATGTACCTCGTGTTATCATGTGGTCTCCCTGGGCAGCAAGCCTCACAGTGGATCGTTGAGAAAGACACATAACTACAGTCGCCTGTTAATGTCCTGTCTAAATACCACATTTACTGATACAGTTCACATGTAGTAAGTGGCCATTCAAAAAAACCCTGTGTTATTTGCTATAATCTGATAAAAAACAAAACTCATTTAGTGAGTCATGAAATTGAAAAAGAAACAGCACGGGCAGTAGGCAGGTAATGTCACAAAGGACAGTAGGGTGCAGGAATCAGGCCAGTGTCTGGCACCAAGTCCTGTTTGGAGTTCACTTCATGTGTAGGGATCCTGGATGTGCTAATGCCTCTCTCTACCTGTCTTGTTCTAGATTGTCACCTTACTGTCAAACTTTGGGGGGCAACTGAGCCTCTGGATGAGCTGCTCCGTTGTTTGCATTATCGAGATCATAGAGGTGTTCTTAATCGACATGTTCCTGATCGTGGCACGGAAAGGGGTGCGGACGGCACGCAAGTGGTGGTGGAGGGAGACAGAAGAGGGGGAGCCCTCTGCAGCCGGCAGCACAGATCATGGGTCTCCAGTCTTCCTTAACGACGAAGACCCACCGACCTTCAACGCTGCGCTCCAGCTTCCTCGCGCTCGCGCTCACGCCCCGGACATGCTGCCCCCCACCTATGAAACGCTGAGGATACGCAAACATTTCCTCATAGACACTCCGGCTGTGGTGTCCAGCATTGCATGGGTATCTGAGGACGTCAGCAGTCCAGTAACACAACAGGACATTGAGGGGGAGAAGTGAATTAATGCAGGAGGTACAAGCCAATTCATTGTCAGCAAGCTAGAATAACCCAGTAACTCAGACCAAATGCCAGAAACTACGCTGTATTCTAATTTTTGTGATCTTATCAGGAATAAATGCTATTTCAAGTCTCTGGCAGAAGCTTTAAAGTATTCTTTGTCCAAGCAGATCAGCGCCGCAGGTGGCTGCTATTCGTATGTGACAATAAAGTATTCCGTTCCATTCCATAATTCAATCAGAGCAAAACAAGTCCTTCCCTGTTTGACTTCAGCATGTAAAAAAAGTCACAAATAGCATATCCTGTTTTATACTGGATTCTAATTGACCGTAACGGCACAGCACATAACTGGTGTCTACCTGTTTAAGAAGGAGCTGCAGATGCTGGAAAAATCGAAAGTAGACAAAACATGCTGGAGAAACTCAACGGGTGAGGCAGCATCTATGGAGAGAAGGAATATGCGACGTTTCGGGTTGAGACCCTTCTTCAGGCTGATGTCGGGGAGGTGGGGGGCCGGAAAATGAAAGGAAGTAGGAGGATAGTAGGACTGGGAGAACTGAGAAGGAGGGAGAAAGCAAGGGCTACCTAAATTTAGAGAAGTCAATGTTCATACCGCTGGGGTGCAGACTGCCCAAGCAAAATATGAGGTGCTGTTCCCCCAATTTGCGCTAGGCCTCACCCTGACAATGGAGGAGGCCCAGGACAGAAAGGTCAGATTGGGAATGGGAGGAGGAGTTGAAGTGTTGGGCCACCGGGAGATCAGGTTGGTAAGACGGACTGAGCGAAGGTGTTCAGCGAAACGATCGCCGAGCCTGCGCTCGGTCGCACCGATATAGAGGAGTTGACACCTGGAACAGCGGATGCAGTAGATGAGGTTGGAGGAGGACCTGCACCTACTCCAACCTCATAGATCACAAACCCCAGGAAAATCCAACATTTGGGGTTGTTCCTCAGAGGGAAGTTGACCGAACTGGTCAAAAGTTTGGATGGTGCTGTCCACATGCATCGTTTTTCCTCAATGAAGGACTGGTATCTTGTGGAATATCATAAGTGATAGGAGCAGAATTAGGCCATTCATCCCATCAAGTCTATTTCTGATCTACATCTCCCTCTAACCCCATTCTCCTGCCTTCTCCCCATAACCTCTGCCACCCGTACTAATCAAGGATCTATCTATCTCTGCTTTAAATAGATCCACTGACTTGGCCACCACTGTGGCAAAGAATTCCATGGATTCACCAGCCTCTGACTAAAGAAATTCCTCCTCATCCCTTTCCTAAACGAACGTCCTTTACTTCTATGACCTCTAGTCCTTGACTCTCCCACCAGTAGAAACATCCTCTCCACATCCACTCTATCCAAGCCTTTTAGTATCCTGTACATGTCAGTGAGGTTTTCCCCCCTCATTCTTCTAAATAACTGCCTAGAATTGATCCTAAAAAGTATTGCTATCTGCTCAATGTGGAGGCTTGCCCCATGCAAACATGCTGTTGCAAAACACCACAAGAGACTTACACATTTCTATTAGAGTGAAGGGCAAGCCAAACAGAGTACAGAACCCTGGATGGCAGAGAAATTGAGAGAAATCTGGTTAGGAAAAAGAAGGAGTCAAGTCAAGTCAAGTAGTCAGGCACAATCTTTGGAGAAAAGGAATAGGTGACGTTTCGGGTAGACCTTCTTTATCGGTTCCGACCCAGAAACATCACGTATTCCTTTCTCCAGAGATGCTGCCTGACCTGCTGAGTTACTCCAGCATTTTGTGTCTATCTTTGGTGTAAACTAGCATCTGCAGTTCCTTTCTACACACGAGTCAAGTACAGTCAGAGATTAGGAGAGACGTTGCCAGTGACATTCAACATTTTAATTGGAATTTCATTCAGAAGGAAAAAAATGTTTCACTGCAAGATAGTTGAGATTAGCCAAAGAACTAGAGACACAAAGATATATTATCCAAGGCCTATAATTGTTGTGATCCAGAATATATTGTTTAATTGAAAATTGCATCAGCCAGTGAGTTGGAGGTGTGTAAAGGACAGCAAGCTCTTGCTTAAAAAAAAAATCTATATATACAGTATAGGGTGGAGAAAGGGGAATCTTCAAAAAGAGTATTCACTGCAAGTTGGAGGAACAGCACCGTATATTTCACTTGGGCAGCTTACAACTCAGCAGTATGAATATTGATTTCTCTAACTTCAAGTAACCCTTGCATTCCCTCTCTTATTTTACTTATTACATATAACAAATATTTCTGACCATCAGGTAGAAATCAATTCCTCGTCTGTGTGCCCACATATTCAGACTTCTCTCTGAAAGCTGGCTTGTTTAAAAGAAGCTATGAGGGAGTCCCCACCCGGGCGGGGTTGGCCAGGAAATCTCCAGAAACGTGGACATTGTCGGAAATGATAGATTCATTCTGGCAAGTTCCCACATGCATACAATATCCAAGGTGATGTCTTAATAGGCCAGCCTTGGCTCAGTCGGCATCATCCTTGTCTCAAAGTAAAAAATGTTGAGTCAAGTCCAATCCCAGAGACAGAAATGTTTGGCTGACCTCCAGTGCAGTACCGTGAGTTGGCATTTTTTGGATGAGATCTTCAAGAGCACAGAGAGGATCCCATTATCATACTTCACAGGAGAGTTATCCAGTCTTCTGGATAATAAATATTTCTCAGTCATGAAAATAAATTATTATTAATCATTATTAATTTTGCAACAAGTGGACAAACAGGTTGTTATGCTTTCCACATTATAATAATGGCCAGAAACTGGGGTGTAAGTTACATTGAAATCTCCTGAGATTATGAAAGGTGCTATCTAAATGCATCTTTTTCCTCGCCAAAGGAAAGGTAAACTTTGGGTGATGTTCACTTTTAACTGAAGGACCCAAATGATACATCTGAATGCTTGCTGCGTCATCAAATTTAAAGAAGGGAAAGGAAGTTCATAAAGTAACAGCTCAGAATTGATCCTTAACCAGCACTACCTAAATGAATAGCTGAATGTAGAACCTTATTCTGTACAAGCACACTGTCATAAGACAACACAAGAGACTTGCATTTTGCTACGGATTAGAATGAAGAACAAGCAGAATACAGAACTCTGAATGGCAGAGAAATTAAGGCTCTGGTCAGGAGAAAGGAGGAGTCAGGGGTCAAGTCCAGGCAGCTGGGATCAAGTGTATCCCTGGAGGAATATAGAGGATTGAGGTACATCAGAAGAAAATCAGAAGGTCAAAAAGGGACAAGAGATAAGCTCGCTGTGGTAGATAACATTAAAAAGAATCTAAAGAGATTTTATGTATATTATTAAGGGAAACGTTAACGAGGGAGAGAATAGGGCCCTTGGATACCTATTTGGTCAACTATTGGGCGACACGGTGGCACAGCGGTAGAATTGCTGCCGAAGCACCAGAGACCCAGGTTCGATCCTGACTACGGGTGCTGTCTGAACACAGTTTGTACCTTCTCCCAGTGACTGCTCTGGTTTTCTCCGGGTGCTCTGGTTTCCTCCCACACTCCAAAGTCATACGTTTGTAGGCCAATTAGCTTCAGTAAAAAATTGTAAAGTGTCTCTAGTGTGCAGGATAGTTCTAGTGTGTGGGGTGACTACTGGTTGGTGCGGACTCGGTGGGCCGAAGAGCCTGTTTCCGCGCTGCATCTCTAAAGGGCGCTGGTGCCAGCAGCCTCCACCTACAGCCCGGTATCTTTTTGTTTTTTTGTTTATTTAGTTATGTAAAAGTGTGTTTTTTTGTGGGTTTTTTTGTGTTTTTATGTGGGGGAAGAGGGTACGGTGCGGGGGATACCGTCCTTCAGCCGCTTCCTGGTGAAGACGCGACTATTATTCGAGTCGCGTCCTCGACCCCCCCCCCCCCAGCAGCCTACCTACTGGATTGGCGTGGCCTTTCCTGCCGGGATCGACCAGAGCTCCAGCAGCGGCGGGACAGCGCTGATACATCGCGGGGCTGGCGATGCCTTACCGGGGATCGCCGTCTGGAGCCCGGAGTGCTGGACCTGTGGCACCGACATCATGGAGCTGCGGTTTGCGGAGCTCCCAACGCGGGCGGCGCTGATGGACAGCACGGGGTCCTGCGACTCTGCCCGGCTCGGCCTGCGGACACGGGAGCTGCGGACTCCGGCTGCGGGAGGCGGCTGATCGGGAGGTCCGGGCCGCTGAGGAGGATGTTCACCATCAGGGTTCGGCGTCGGCGTTCCACCGGCGCGGCGTGAGGGCCTGGACATCGGGCCACCCAGGGCGGCGACTGCGGGTGCTAGGAAGGCCTCGACCACGAGTGAACATCTGGGAAGAACGGAGTGGAGGCTGGCTGGACTATGGTGCCTTCCTCACCTTGGTGCCACTGTGTTATGTTGTGTCGTGGACTTTCACTGTTTGTGCTTTTTTTTTTTTTTTTTTTTTTTTAAATTCTATTTTATTTTTAATATGTTTTATTATTTATTATTATTTATTTATTTTTATTTTTATGATACTGCCTGTAAGGGAAATTCATTTCGTTGTCTCTAACTGAGACAATGACAATAAATTTGAATACAATACAATACAAGTATAAAGTCAAAATCTGCATGTGGGGACGCAGAAGAAGGTACGGTCCTCAATGAATATTTCTTATCCATGGAGAAAAGTAGACTAGGGAACTTGGGAAAGCTAATGACAATATCTTGCTGATGTTCTTGTTTGCATTGGAGGAAGTGTTGGGATGTCCTAAAACGTACGGAAGACAAATCTCCAGGGCCTGATCAGATATACAGTATCTCAGGACACTGAGGGAATCTATTAAATAAGCTATGCAAACCCTGGCTGAATAAAAATGAATCATAGTTAGTCATGGGTGAAGTGCCAGAAAACTGCACAGTGGCTAATGTAGTGCCTCTAATTAAGAAGGGCTGCAGATAAAAGCCAGGGAACTGTTGACCAGTGAGCCTAACATCAATGGTAGGCAAATTAATGAAGAGCAGTATTCTGAATGATAATAAGATTTTAAAAAATCAACAATTTGGATGAGAATGCACGGCATGATTAGTAAATTTTTATCAATATCACTAAAATATCTTCTTTTTCTCAGTATAAGGGAACCAAGAACTAGTGGGCATAGACGTAAGATGAGAGAGAATAGAGTTAATAGGAACCTGAAGGACAACTTTTTCAGATGGAAAGTGCTGGGTATATGAAATGAGCTGCCAGAGTAAGTAGTTGAGCCAGGTACAATAACAACATTTGAAGGTCTTTTGAACAGGTACATGGATAGGAAAGCTTTAGAAGGATATGGGCCAAACGCGGGAAAATGGGAATAGCTTAGATAGGCATCTTGATCGGCATGGAGGCCTGTTTCCACACTGTGTATCTCTCCAATGTAACAGACGCTACTAACAGTAATATTGGACTTCGAAGGGCTTGGAAACGTCCTGAGGATGTGAAAATTGTTAAATAGATAAAGTCTGTCTATCTGTGAACAGCCTCAGGTTACACCACCGAGGCAATTTAACCCAGATTGACATGTATCCCTCCAAGGCAAACACACTCTTCAATCTCAGTCCGAATCTGCAGCTGACGCGACCACTCCTTCATCAGTCACATTCCACAGATGCCAGGTCACTCACCTGTGTGTGTGCAACCACAATCTTATTCAGCTCCACTCCAGTTATTAAGTGCTTGAGGAGGACTGAGGTGTTGTGATTGAGACTTGCTAATTCTCCATGCTAGTGAGTGGGTTAACATATGATGAGCGTTTGACAGCACTGGGCCTCTCTCTATTCGCTGGAGTTTAGAAGGTTGAGGGGGGACCTCATTGAAAGTTACCGAATAATGAAAGGCACAGATGTGGAGGTGATGTTTCCACTGGTGGGAGAGTCCAGGACCAGCGGTCATAGCCTCAGAATTAAAGGGCACTCTTTTAGAAAGGAGGAACTTCTTTAGTCAGAGTGTAGTTAATCTGTGGAACTCATTGCCACAGAGGACTACGGAGGCCAGGTCAGTTATATTTTTAAGGCAGAGGTAGACAAATTCTTTATTAGAATGTGTGTCAAGGGTTATGGAGAGAAGGCAGGAAAATGGGATTAGGACGTAGAGATCAGCCAGGATCGAATGGTGGAATAGACTCGATGGGCCGAATGGCCGAATTCTACTCCTAGAACTTGTGAGTAATAGTGCCATGGGCACGTCCCATCCCAGGGATCTGAGCCCCAGTTGTTACTGTTATGTGAAGAAACATTGCACTATCAGAACAGCCAGCTCTTCCAAACTCGAGAGCAGTCAAGAGAGTTCATTTATTACATGTGCCAGATATGAAATGGAACAATAAATGTGGAGGAAGGAACTGCTGATGCTGGTTTATATTGAAGATATGGACACAAAATGCTGCCGTAACTCAGCTGGACAAGCAGCATTTCTGGAGAAAAATAATGGGTGATGTTTCAGGTTGGAACCCTTCTTCAGACTGGCTTAGATAGGGCATCTTGGTCAGCCTGGACAATTCGGGCCAAGAGGCCTGCTTCCATGCAGTCTGAAGAAGGGTTCCTTCCTGAAACGTCACTCAAATAAATTCTTATTTTCTGCGGCTTTGCTGCCACCTTAGACGCAACTTGAAGACATAAAATTGCAATGGATGATCTGTTATCTTAAGTAAACCACACTATGATGGTGCAAAAATAGAAGTAGATAGAGCAGCCATAATAGCACAAAATCCGCAGTGGTTCAAGACTGGCTTGCTTGTGGTAAAGGTTGTACAGGATGGTTCAAGAACCTGCTGGGAAGTAGCTTTTCTTGAACATGAAGCTAACAGTTCTCAGACTCTTGTACCTTCTTTCCGATGAAAGCAATGAGAGGAGAGCATGGTAAAAGTAGTTGGGGTACTTGAGGATATCTTCCTGTAGATCCCATCGATGGTGGAGTGATCAGTACCGATGATGGACTGGGCAATGTCCACCACCTTCTGCAGCCTCCTTCATTTTTGAGCATTTGGATTTCGGAACCAGACCTTGATGCAACCATTCAGAATGCTCTGCACCAAAGTAATGTGATACAATATCCAGCTTCATGCTAAATTTTGTTCATTCCATGCATACGCACTCTCTGTGTGAAAAGGTTGCTTCTCAGTTTCCTATCTTGTCTTCTCCCCTTAAGTCTGTGCTCTCTAATTCTTGATTGTCCAACTCTGGGGAAAAGACTGTGCACATTCGCCCTAACTATTCTCCTCATAACTGTATAAACCACAAAAACGTCACATTTCAGTGTTTTACTGGATCCAAGTTTAGTCCTAGCCTGCACAGTCTCTTTTCATCCAAGGGTTAACGTTCAACAGTCAATGTTTACCGTTGAAGATCCTTCATCTGATGGAGGGTGTTCGACCTGAAATTTTGACTGTTTCTCTTTCCACAGGTGCAACCTGATAGAATCACAGAGTCAGAGAGTTATACAGTGTGGAAACAGGCCAATTTGTCCCACCTTCCTGCGTTTGGCCCATTCCCTCTCAATCTATCCTAGCCATGTACCTAAATTGTGCTGATTGTGTATGTAGGTCACACATTCTGGTATAGTGGATGGGAATATAGAGAAAATAAAATGGGTTAGAGTAGTGTATGTAGGTGCTTGATGGTTCTTGCAGACTCAGTGAGCCGAAGGACCTGTTTCACTGTTGTATGATGTTCTAAATATGTGCCAGTGTTCACACTCTGGATATACATGAACAATGGTCTATTGGGTTGACCCAGTGTCAATGAATCTGCAGTCTAGTGAGCATCTAGTGAGTGTTAATATGGGATCTAGCAAAGGAAAGAAAGAACAAGGAAGAGAGAGAAACCAAGTAAAACACAGATATATATTGAGTAGAAACACCCATGTAAATAGTTTTCTACATTTTGTTCACTGAGAGCTGAGATCTTATGTTCCCTATACTTGGTGGATTGTTCCTGCTTTTGAGCTGATTTTTTTCCCCCCAATTCTCAATAATCTGGGAATAGAGATCAGAGGTTGGGTTGACATCCATCGGGAATGTGGGAGATAGGAGTGGGTTATTTGTGCCTTCCATCATGTTCTGTCGGTCAGTGGGCTCATCGCCGACAGAATCTTTAGAAATTTAGACGTGTCCAACTCCACATCTAAATTGTTTAAGTGAATTATGAGTGAGAGAGCAGACACAAGGAACTGGCAGACATGGAACCTTTTGTAACGGAAGGCACAAAAAGCTGGAGTAATTCAGTGGGACAGGCAGCATCTTTGGAGAGAAGGAATGGGTGATGTTTCGGGTTGAGACCATTATATTACAGTGAGTAAAGTGGGACAGCATGGTTGCGCGGCATAGAGTTGCTGCCCTACAGCGGCAGATATCCGGGTTCGATCCTGACTGCGGGCGCTGTCTGTATGGTGTTTGCACGTTCTCCCCATGACCTCGTGGGTTTTCCTCAGGTGCTCCAGTCTCCTCTCACATACAAAGATGTACAGTTTTGTAGATTAATTGGCTTTGGTAAAATTGTAAATTCTCCCTGGTTTGTAGGATAGTGTTGGTTTGTGGGAATCGCTGGTTGGCGCAGACTCAGTGGGCCGAAGGACCTGTTTCCGCACTGTATCTCTAAACTGAAACTAAACTAAAACTGAACAGTGGCCTCTCCATTTGGAGTGTCAGGTGCATCATCCACTCTGTGACTTGTCCATTGACTTCACACAAGTCTGCTTTGCCAGTAACTTTTCAAAGGCCATTTGAAAGTCTAGATATATTACATCCAATATAGGATCTTGATCCATCCTTTCTGAAAGGTATAACGAGGATGGCCAACCATGATTTCCTCTTCTGCCATTTGTGTTGACTCCTTATTATTTGCAATTCCTGGATTTTTCCATTACACCATTGAGTAAGGGTGCCATTATTTTGCTGCTGTCAATATTATGCATTTAATTCTTTGGAATTTTCTCTCTCCCTCTTTAAATATAGAAATTATATTACCTAAAAATCAATCCTCTGAAATCATTTGTAAATATTTATTTTACCAGTGTGTTGGTGTCTTTGCTATCACTCCCCAAATGTTTCACAGCCCCGTGGATACAGTCCTTTCATCCAGATTTATTTCTCCTAAGGTGGAACAGTTTATCAGTTATCACCTCTTTTTATAACCTAAATACATTTGCATCATTTCGATATCAAATATCATGTCTTAAGGACATAATATAAGAGGTGGAAGCAGGAGTAGGCTGTTTCGCCCTGCATGTCAGTTTAGTTTAGTTTAGTTTAGGTTAGAGATACAGTGCAGAAACAGGTCCTTCGGCCCACCGAGCATGCCGATCAGCGATCACTGTGCTACACACTGGGAACAATTGACTATTTACAGAAGCCAATTAACCTGTGCTTCTTTGGAATGTGGGAGGAAACCAGAGCACCTGGAGAAAACCCACAGGGAGAAGGTACAAACTCTGTAGAGACAGACCCATGGTCAGGATTTAACCCAGGTCTCTGGTGCTGTAAGACAGCAAGTTGACTATTGTGCCACTGTGCTGCATCTGCTCATTTAATAAGATCATGACTAATTCTTCACCTCAGCACTGGCTTCATGCACTAAACTCATATCCCTTCATGTCTTTATTGATCTCAATGTTAGCCCTGCACCTATTTTCTATGTTTCTATGTCTATGTTTCAAGGACCGACACCTTATTTTGGAACTGTGGTTCCTGGATAGCACGACAGTTGGCACTGTTGCCTCACAGAACCCTAGGTTTGACCCAGACCTTGGCTGCTGTCCCTGTGGAGTTTGTATATGCTCAGCGTGACTGAATGGGTTCAAGCACGAAGAGTCAAGAAGGTTCAATTATCAGTTGACGAGGGATCAAAACAATGACATTGGTCCTTGCTGCAGCTTTACAGCCATATTAAAAGTGCAACAACACAACAAATAAATACACAATAAATGAATCAGATATTCCAGTTATGATAGTGCAAATCAAAGAACGAAGTGCAACCTTACTACAAAGTCCATAGTAGTTTGGTGCTGAGACATGTGGTTAGGTTGTTCAGGGTCTTTCAAGATCCTGATGACTGAAGGGAAAAAGTTGCCTTTGAACCTGGAGGTAGAGGTTCTCAAGTTCCTATATCCTGTATCATCGTCCTGATGGTAGCGGCAAATGAGATCGTAGCCAGAGTGATGTGGGTTATTGATGACTAGAGCCAGGATGATTAGGCGCTAAAAATCTCTGAAATAGGCAGGCAAAAAGGCATAATAGAATTACGAAAAAGACATTTACTGACAAAAAAATGCATAAAAAGGCATTTATTTCCACCACCAAAATATGTGCAAATTCATTTCACTTGCACTTTATGTGAAACGTGACGAATAAAACCGTATTGTATTGGTTTAAAATGATCATTATAAAGGTATACTACATTAAATGACCAAGGTTGCCTGGTTGCACATAACTACCAACATTTTTTCAAATGATCTGGTGTTAAACTATGCCTTCTGTCAGACAGAATATGCTACAGTTGTGAAAAACTTATTTCTACCCCAGCTGAGGTCACTGGTGCATACCTGAAATAAGCTACATACTCTCCATTCATATCGATATCTTGTGCATTACAACTACCTTTGAGAATTTTAGCTCTGTTTTCTATTTCTTCAAGATCTTTCTTAGCTAAAATCATCCTCTCACATTTTCCTTGTATGTCCACCTACATCGCCAGGAACTTTAAGTACAAAGTACAGCAAGTGAAGATGTAAACAACTGAGCAATAGTTGAGCTCTTTGACTTCTCCAATACTTCCGTTGTCAAGAAATACTCCTTTGATGGTTGACCTGCCTCCAGTTTACCAATGACCATATTGGCAACATATCTCCCCACAGCATCAGTTGCCTCGTCTATTGAGATCCATATTTTGATGCATGCAACTTCATTTCTAATTTTCTGCACAACAATGTTGAAGTTGCTGTCAACATAATTTTTCTGTAATGATGACTCGCTCGGTATATGTTCCTCTGTGTATTTCCCTAAAAAACCTGAGAGATTTGTTTTCCAATTTCCACAGTGGAATTCCAGCATCAATGAATGCGTTGCACAGATCACTCAAAAACTCAGATTTGCGACTGGAGCCAGCAGTAAATGTTGTGAGGAGACATGCTTGTGTATTTCCTACCTTCAGTTTCTCTGCCGCCCGACTTGTGTTTAGCTGTCTGTACATGCTGGGAGATTAAATATTTCTTCTCATGATTCACTGCTTTCTCACATGCTTTGCAAAACAGCACAGAGAATATATCACTCCAGTACACTTTCACCAAATCGTGCATTTTTTTTCAAGGCGTTGACTTGACTTTAGGCATTTTGACACTTGCAGGGGTAGATCCTACATGAGCGGGGATGTAGACCTCTAAGGGCAGTCCAAGTACAAGCTGAGAAGAGGAATCAGAGCTGCCAAGGAAAGGTACTCCGAGAAGTTGAGGAGCAAGTTCTCAGCAAATGACTCTTCTTCAGTGTGGAAGGGCTTGCAAGAAATCACCAGCTACAAGAGGAACCCCCCCCCCCCCCCCCCCCCGCCCCCCGCCCCCCCCCCCCCCCCCGCTCCTTGGACAATCGTCAGCTGACCAACGACCTGAATGAGTTCTACTGCAGGTTCGATAAACAGAAACTTAACCCTGGTACCCCCATCCCCAACCAACATTTCACACCTACTCACAGCTTGACACCAGTTTGAAAAGACTGGACCCTTCCCCAACTACTCCTCCCCAATCACCACTTCACACCTACTGAAAGCATGACACCATGCTGCAAAGACTAGACTCTTTCCCACGCACCCCTCTCCAATCACCACTTAACACCCACTTACAGCCGGGTTTCGCCCCGGTAGTGTAAATTTTCTTGTAAATTTAGTTAAAACGGCCAAAAAAAGGCTGATTTAGGCACTCAATCGTGAAAAAGGCATTATCTTCCTGAAAAAAGGCATGAAAAGGCACATAGCATTTATGGCAAAATCCTGGCTCTATTGATGACATTAGTTGCTTTCTCGGGGCAACGTATCCTATTGATCTCTTCGATGGTAGGGAGGTTACTACCCCTGATGAACCAGACAATGTCCAAAACTTTCTGAATCCTGCTGCATTCCTGAGCATTCGGATAACTGAACCAGCCTGTGGTGTAACAAGTCATCTTTCATTGATCTAGTAGGAGCTCTGGTGTCCTACTAGATCACAAAATAGTGGTGAGTTAAGTTAGTCGATGGGCACAGAACCATAGAACCATAGAAAATAGGTGCAGGAGTAGGCCATTCGGCCCTTCGAGCCTGCACCGCCATTCAATATGATCATGGCTGATCATCCAACTCAGTATCCTGTACCTGCCTTCTCTCCATACCCCCTGATCCCTTTAGCCACAAGGGCCACATCTAACTCCCTCTTAAATATAGCCAATGAACTGGCCTCAACTACCTTCTGTGGCAGAGAATTCCAGAGATTCGCCACTCTCTGTGTGAAAAATGTTTTCCTCATCTCGGTCCTAAAAGATTTACCCCTTATCCTTAAACTGTGACCCCTTGTTCTGGACTTCCCCAACATCGGGAACAATCTTCCTGCATCTAGCCTGTCCAACCCCTTAAGAATTTTGTAAGTTTCTATAAGATCCCCTCTCAATCTTCTAAATTCTAGCGAATACAAGCCGAGTCTATCCAGTCTTTCTTCATATGAAAGTCCTGACATCCCAAGAATCAGTCTGGTGAACCTTCTCTGTACTTCCTCTATGGCAAGAATGTCTTTCCTCAGATTAGGAGTCCAAAACTGTACGCAATACTCTAGGTGTGGTCTCACCAAGACCCTGTACAACTGCAGTAGAACCTCCCTGCTCCTATACTCAAATCCTTTTGCTATGAATGCTCCTATACCATGAAGACAAAGGCTGAATCAGCAAATCTAATATCATACTTATACAACATTATTTTAAATATAGAAATACCTACAACCGATGGTATTAGAAGAGACTGGGAACAAGAACTATAAAAATTTCAAAAGAGAGCTGGGATAAACACTTACTATATGTGCATAAATGCTCGATCAACGTACGACATACTCTAATTCAATTTAAAACATTACATAGACTATATTATTCAAAAATTAAAATAAATAAACTTTTCCCCAATGTCTCACCCACTTGTGATAAATGTCAGTCACAAGAAGCTAACATAGCACACTCTTTTGATTTTTTGTATAAAAATCCAAAAATTCTGGAACGAAATATTTGAAATCTTCACAAAATTAATTAAAATAAAACTTGTACCAAAAACAGAATGGATCATTTTTGGAATATCGGAAGGTAACCCCGAACTAAACGTGTTTCAAAAGAACTTACTTAACTACGGGCTAATAATGGGGAAAAAGCTTATACTCAAATTTTGGAAAAATGCTCCAATACCAACAATAAAAATGTGGATTTCAAACATGTTCGAAACACTGCACTTGGAAGAGATGAGACTCCTCCTAGCAGGCAAAGCAGACCACTTCCAAAAGACGTGGTCTGCATTTATGGAACTATTACAAGCATAAGGTGCAATAGTAATTTAAAATATAAATGGTACCAGGATCTGGTAACGGGGGGTATAAAATAAAATTAAAAACACGGTTGGTATATCCTTTTTTGTGGAGTTTTGTGTTATAATAGAGCGATTGTTTTTCCTTTTTTTTCTTTTCTTTCTAGGGTCTATTTCCTTTCTTCACTTCTTTCTCTAACTTCTTCCCTAAGGGGCTTTCTTTTCCCAACACTCTCCTGCACCTTCACGATTCTTGCTCACTTTCCTTACTTCTTTTATTTCTACCTTTTTTAAAGCTCGAAAAACGAAGTGGTACAACAAATGTAATAAGATATATGTGATGTGTATTACTGTAATTTACTGTACTTCTAATAAAAATAAAATTTAAAAAAAAAACAAAAACAAAAAAACAATATGTAATATGTAAAAGAAAAAAAAAGAAAAAAAAATGAATGCTCCTATACTCAAATCCTTTTGCTATGAGGGTAGAATACATTGCATGATATTAAGAAACAGGGAGGGAGAGAAAGGGAGAGATGGGATTACTCTGCTGGAAGCTGGCATTAACCCCGAGAAAGTAAATGATCTCCTTCTGCTTTGTAGTAAAGAGATTCTACAATCAAGTTTGCATCCATCAAATCCCTTAAGATTTTTAAATTTCATTGATGTGACTTCTCATTCTTCAAATCCTTTAGTGAGTAGACCAATCCCCCACATCCCAGGAATCATCTGCTGAACCTACACTGAACTCACTCAATTGCTAGCACAGTGGTATATCCTTCCTTGAATATAGAAGCCAGATTGTAAAAAATATTCCAAGAGCAATGAGATGTCTTTACTGCTATTCTCAGATCCTCTTGTAGTAATGCTAACATACCGTTTGTACTCCTAACTCTTTGCAGTTAACTTTCAGTGATTGATGCACATGGACACACAGACCCCCCCCCCCCCCCCCCCCCCCCCCCCCCCCCCCCCCAATACAAAAACCACACAGATAGGACAGGTTTAGAGGGACACGGGCCAAACACAGGCAGACGAGACTAGTGTAGATGGGACATGTTGGTCGGTGTGGGCAAGTTGGGCAAAGGGCCTGTTTCCATGCTGTCAGACTCTATGACGTTTCATGTTCTCACCATTTATAGTAATGTGAATGAGGGCAACTGATGGGTTCCTGTGCTCAGTCCAACAATGCTGAATAAATGTTATTTATTATTCTGCTACCTCGCTATCATGTTCTGTGATCTTAACCTTATGGCCGACGTGTATTCTAATTTTGGTTATTTATGTTTCAGTGGAGTACTTTTACTTTTATGTCTTTTCTAATTTTAATTTTATAATTTCTTTATTTAATTATTTCTTGTTATTTTTTTTTCTTATTTCTCTTTTCTTTCTTCATCTTTTTGTACTCACTTTTTGCCTTCTTTATCATCAGTATTTATACTGCTTGTTATTCCTGTTTTAGTACTTTGTTAGTCAAGCACTCTGGGTTAGTATGTGGTTTAATTGGAAATGTTCAAGTGTGAGTAAATGTGTCTACTTTGTGTGCTCCAGTGTTTGTGTGTGTTGGTGTACATATTTTGAGTGCCTGTACATGGTTGTGCGTATGGACATGTGTTTGAGTCTGAGAAAATGTGTGTAAAATTATGTGTAAAGGTGGGTATTTTTGTTGTGTGTGCATAAATGTGTATGTGTGTTTGATTATGTGTATGTCTGTACGTGTTTACGGTATAATTTAATGGGCAATTGTGTGTGAATTGTGTGTGTGAGAATGTGAGTGTGCGTGTGTGCGGAGTGTGCACCCAGTGTGTATTTCAGTATGTGATGGTTGGTGTGTTTGCGTGAATTTATTAATGCGTGTCACTTGTGCAGCCTCTTATTTCTATATGAATGTGTGTGATTATATCAGCCTGTTTCAGCATATGTGTTTTCTTTGAAGGTGTAAATGTATTTTGTGCATATGTAACCGAGGAGTGCATGACACTGTGAAAATGTGAGTGGCTGCGTGTGTGTGTAGTTGAGTGTGTTGGGAGCGTGATCGAGTAGCTGTATATTAGTGAATATTTTGTGTTTGTGTGTGCTTCTGAACGTGTGTTAGTGTGAGTGTGTTAGCGTGTGAGAGTGTGTGTTAGTGTGTGCATGAGTGTTAGTGTGTCTGTGTGAGAGTGCTAGTTTGTATGTGTTAGTGTGTGCATGTGTGTGTGTGCGTATGTGAGAGTTAGTGAGTGTGAGAGTGTCTTTGGTCCGCGATTTAAACGTGAGGCTTTTAGGAGAGTCACACACCGCAGGGATTTTGTGCCTGATAATTCTATTCACCAGAATCTACTAACTAAACTTGGAATAATGGGTAAAACTAAGTCTTTCCAACTGTGAATGAGAGTGTTAGTGTGAGTGAGAGTGTTAGTGTGAGTGTTAATGTGAGAGAGTTAATGTGTGAGAGAGAGTGTTAGTGTGTGAGAGAGAGAGTGTCGTGTGTATGCCGGTGGGTGTGGATGTGATGCCTTTGGCTTTGACTATATGTGTGCGTAGCAGCGTTGCCTGTGTGATCTGCCCGCCTTGCTAACCAGGTTAAACTGATGCAATTTGTATCTTCGGTTGCAATCGTTCAGGTTTGAGCCGGCGCGAGTTTCATTCCCTTTGCACGGATTGAACAGCGCGCTGCAGGTGAGGCTGATGTGTCCCAATTCCCCGTCTTACCCCTCTCCCCAGCCACTTCCCCCCTTCTTTTTGCATTCGCTTTTCTTGGTCAATTTTTTTACTGTCCTTTCCTCTCTTTTTTATTCTTTCTCTCTCTCTCGGTCATTTCTCCTCCCTGCGACTCCCGTCCCACGGTTTAAACTTCCCAGGGTCTGCAGGTTCTTTGGTCCGCGATTTAAACGCGAGGCTTTTAGGAGAGTCACACACCGCAGGGATTTTGTGCCTGATAATTCTATTCACCAGAATCTACTAACTAAACTTGGAATAATGGGTAAAACTCAGTATTTCCAAATGTGAGCGCACTGAATTTCAATTTACCAATCTCTAAGTCAACCGATGATTAATACTAAAGTTCGATATTAATTAATAATAATTAAATTACTAAAGTATTTGTACAAGCGTTCGCTAATATGCACATTTTAAAAAACTGTTTTACTAAATGTTAGGATTTAGCCCGTAATATTTTGCATGAATTATATATGATCTTGCATATTAGCTGTTGCATTAAAAAAAATGTATGCGGCCGTTTACACTAAAGTGTGGGCGCTATGTAAATATAGTAATTATATCATATGTTTTCAATATTAATAGTCCTCGAACTATAAATCCTGGATGGGTGTAGGGTCCTGACTCGGGGTAAGTGTTGGTCTGACACGGACATGTCCTGACATTGGTCGTCGTTCTATCGCTGATCTCATTCACCACACCCTACAAATATGCCCGACATTTCGCACCAGAAGTAACGGGATTAGAGAAAATTGCAAATTAAACCCAGCCCCAGTCTATTCCACGGTTACACACAGAATAGACACACCGAATCAAGAAACAAAACCTGGAATAAAACCAGTGGGAATGACCCAGCCGGCCGGGCAGCATCCAGGGAGAGGGTGACGGCGTCAACTTTTTGAAAGTCGATGACCTCTCGGTTCTAATGCAAGCTCATCATTAACGCGGTATCTATCTCTCTCTCTCTCTCAGCAGGCGCTGCCCCACCGGCCCACTGAGCATACAAACCAAACCGGTTCATTTGTCATCACTTGTCAAGTTAGAGGAGTCGAGACAAATCTCCAGTCAACACCAGCGCTGAAGGTAACTAAACCTGGTTGTAAATTAAATACTGACACCGTAGCCCAGCATTGAGAACCCATGGATAGACACAAAAAGTTGGAGTAATTTAGCGGGACAGGCAGCATCTCTGGAGAGAAGGAATAGGTGACGTTTCGGGTTCAGACCCTTCTTCCTGACCCCACCCGAAACATCAGCCATTCCTTCTCTCCAGAGATGCTGCCTGTCCCGCTGAGTTACTCCAGCTATTTGTGTCTATCTTCAGTTTAAATCAGCACCTGCAGTTCCTTCCTATACATTGAGAACCCATAGTTATATGGATTAGTGCAATTAGTTTTGTAATGGTACTGCGTTGTTGGTAGGAGGTGGGAACAATATGTGTTTGAGACATATGTGTAGGGTATGTGTGGAATAGAATGTGTTTGGACTTGACATTGGTCTATTAGGAATAGACGGGTGTGGTACAATAGGATTTAATTGAACCATTACACTTGAGTAATATTTTGTATTCGGTGTTGAATTGTCAGAACAGAAGGTAGTTGAGGCCAGTTCATTGGCTATATTTAAGAGGGAGTTAGATGTGGCCCTTGTGGCTAAAGGGATCAGGGGGTATGGAGAGAAGGCAGGGATGGGATACTGAGTTGGATGATCAGCCATGATCATATCGAATGGCGGTGCAGGCTCGAAGGGCCGAATGGCCTACTCAGCACCTATTTTCTATGTTTCTATGTAACATGGCTGGCTAACCCAGCGGAAGGAATGTTAACAGATACAAATGCAAGTGACCGGTGAGCCTATTGGGGAAGATTCCTCTTTGTTGGCTAGTGTTGCTGCAGTTACTGTCTGTGTGATGTGACAATTTATTATTTTGCTCAGCAGCATGAAGGTGATACAATATTTCAAGCGTGCACTTCACCGACTGCAGAATGGACCGGGCTACACTTACACCGAACTCCTGATCTGGTACTGTGAGAACACCAACACGCATGGACCAAAACGAATTGTGACTGAGGGTCCCAAGAAGCGGGCTGTGTGGTTCGTGCTTACTTTGGCCTTCACAGGCCTGGTGTGTTGGCAGTGGGGAATCCTGATCCAGAGATACCTGGCCTGGGAGGTCAAGGTTAGCCTACGGACTGGCTTCAAGGCAATGGATTTCCCTGCTGTCAGCATCTGCAACTCCAACCCTTTCAGGTAAAGTTCAAGTGCAAGTTCAAGTTTATTATCATGTGTCCCTGATAGGACAATGAAATTCTTGCTTTGCTTCAGCACACAGAATATAATAGGCATTGACTACAAAACACATGAATAAATAAACTGATAAAGTGCAAAATGACAGATAATGGGTTATTAATGTTCAGAGTTTTGTCCGAGCCAGGTTTAATAGCCTGATGGCTGTGGGGAAGTAGCTATTCCTGAACCTGGTCATTGCAGTCTTCAGGCTCCCGTACCTTCTACCTGAAGGTAGCAAGGAGATGAGTGTGTGGCCAGGATGGTGTGGGTCTTTGATGATACTGCCAGTCTTTTTGAGGCAGCAACTTCGATAAATCCCCTCGATGGAAGGAAGGTCAGAGTCGATGATGGACTGGGCAGTGTTTACTACTTTTTGTAGTCTCTTCCTCTCCAGGGCGCTCAAGTTTCCGAACCAAGCCACGATGCAACCGGTCAGCATGCTCTCTACTGTGTACCTGCAGAAGTTAGAGAGAGTCTTCCTTGACAAACCGACTCTCCGTAATCTTCTCAGGAAGTAGAGGCGCTAATGAGCTTTCTTGATAATTGCATCAGTGCTGTTGATGCGCTGTTGCAGTATTTCATCCAAAGGGCTCCTGCTATGATTGGCAAAGGAGGGCAAGGGGTGGAATTCAGGCAATCCTTCCCCACATGCAGGTAGTTGGAAATCCTTGACAAAAGCGTGTGGGTGTAGTGTGGGCCAGAGGAGGGGGAGGTTGGTGGGGGAATGTGCTGGTTTCAGGTCGGAGACCGATCACTCTTTGTGACCAAGTGTAGAATAAGGTTATGTGTTTGTACTGCCTCATTAGAAACACAGAAAAATAGGTGCAGGAGTAGGCCATTCGATCCTTTGAGCCAGCACCGCCATTCGATATGATCATGGCTGGTCATCCAAAATCAGTATCCCGTTCCTGCTTTTGGAGCATGGGAGTATGAGTCTCGTACTCCTGCTCCTACTGCTCATACTCCTAATCTTCCACCATAGCCCAGCAAATATCTTCTTTTCAAATGTTAATACTATTTTGTTTTAAAATATAAAAGCTCCCAAGGAATGAGGCAGGTAAATAGTCTTACGGGTCAACAGACAGTGAAATAGTGGAACAAGATTGATGGTAGACTCAAAGTGCTGGAGTAACTCCACGGGCCAGGCAGCATCTCTGGTGAAAACTTCTTCTGACTTCTTCAGATCCAGCATCGGCAGTTCCTTCCTTGTTTTCACCAGAGATGCTGCCTGACCCACTCAGTTACTCCAGCACTCTATGTCTATTCTTGGTATAAACTAGCATCAGCAGTTCCTTCCTGAACAAGATTGATGGGTTGGACTCACTGCTAACTGATAAGCTGGGAGAAGTGCGTGCTTCATCCACAGAGAAATGTACAGCAAGCTGTGAAAGAATACAGTATGATAGACACAAAATACTGGTGTAACTCAGCGGAGCAGGCAGCATTTCTGGAGAGAAGGGATGGGTGATGTTTTGGGTCGTCACCCATTCCTCTCCATAGATGGTGCCTGTCCCGCTGCTTTACTCCAGCATTTTGTGTCTATCTTTGGTACAAACCAGCATCTGCGGTTTCTTCCTACACAAAGAATAGAGTAAGCTGCTCGTTGATCTAGCTGTGGTCTTATCCTTGTTTCAGGTACACAAAGACAAAGCAGCTGCTACATCACCTGGATCGGTTCACCAAACTTGCACTGGAGCGTATTTCTGTTTATAGTCAGAATGGAACTGTTCCTGGTGAGCTGCCCATATTGGAGACACACTGGAGCCCCGTGGCATCACTGGTTATCATCGAGACCAACGACCAAGGAAAAGAGACTGTTCTACATGTCCTGGGGTCAGGTTCAAATCAGACCCAGACAGCAACAAGTGACAGGACGCAGACAGTGAGCTACAGGCTGGCAATGCAACTGGTGAGCAAAGGCAATGCATGTGTGTGCATGCGGGCATGTGTATGCATGCGTGTGGGTGTATGTTTGTGTATGTGCATGTGTACGTTTGTGTGCCTAATTGCATGTGGCTGAATGAGTGTGCATGCATCATTGCTTGCCTATGTGTGTTTGTTTATGTATGTGCTTGTGTATGCATGTGCATGTGTGACATGCATCTTTTTGTGTGTGTGTGTGTGTGTGTGTGTGTGTGTGTGTGTGTGTGTGTGTGTGTGTGTGTGTGTGTGTGTGTGTGTGTGTGTGTGTGTGTGTGTGTGTGTGTGTGTGTGTGTGTGTGTGTGTGTGTGAGCTTATGCATGTGTGCATGTGAGCATATGCAGTGTTTCAGACAGTTTTAGTGTTGGTTTGGCGAGTGCAATTTCTGCAGTGATGTATCCATGTGAGTGTGTAGTCTATATGAGCAGTTTGTGTACAGTGTATGTGCAATGCGAGTGTACAGTGTGCACAGCGACTGGTACACAGCATGTAGAGTGAGTGACACTGTGTTTCTCATTTCCCCCAGTGCAATGAGAATAGGTCGAGCTGTCTGTACAGAAACTTCAGCTCAGTGCTGGAGGTGATGAATGAGTGGTACTACCTACACTACATGACCATCCTGTCAAAAACATCTCGGTCAGAACGGCAGGCGATGGGCGAGCAGGCTGAAGATTTCATCCTTGCCTGTCTGTTTGGTGGGGAGCCTTGCAATCTTGAGTAAGTTGTGTGATTTCCCCTTTACCCCTCCCCCAACTGGAACAGGGCACCGGAGTGTGAATGGTCCAATTGCCCCAGACTACAGGAGATCATATTTACGTAATCCATTGCGGAAGAGAGAGAGAGAGGAGACGTGGAGTGTTCCAAATGGTGCGTTTTAATCATTCTACTTTTGGGATTACAATTCCGGGGAAAAAATACAAGATCTTCAGCTGGAACTTCACTTGGGCCAGCCAAATGAAGGGAACATCAGAAGCTGGGAATCCTGTCATGAGTGACTCACCTCCTGACACCACAAAGACTTTTCTCCACCTACAGACCAAAATAGTGGTGCTCCGTACACTTTCTATTAACCTGAATGAATGCGGCTGAGCAACATTGAAGAAGTTGGATGCTAGCTAGATGTAGCAGCTAGCTTGATTGGATTCATCCATCACTTTGAACATTCACGTCCCTGATGGTTAGAATAGCCTACTCCTGTTGCTATGTCTTATGGGGGGTTTTTGGGGTTCAAGAGGAATTAAACACCTCAATGGTCCAGAACAATAGATTGGAAAGGGGTTTAAATGCAAAAACATAAATAGCTTCCCTCCATTCCTTTGTTTTTCAGTAACTTTACCCAGTTGATGCATCCAATGTATGGGAACTGTTACATCTTTAACTGGGGTTCTGATGGCCATATACTGATGTCATCCAATCCCGGAGCAGAGTTCGGTACAGTCTGGATTTTGTATCATTATACTTGTTTCTCTCTGAGATTGTGCGTTCCTTGCAAGAGCAAAACAAATCAATTCATTGGTAACAGTGCCAAGTGCTCTTTATAGCCAATCTTGGCATAAATACCAATTCAGAAGCATTTAGTCTGTTTTGCGTGTTTGTGAATTTATTCATTTTCCCTTTTTTCACCATCTCTGTTGTCTTTTCTATCTGGCTGTTCCACCTCTCTCCATCTTTCCGTGCACCTCTCAAAGGAACAGCTTCCTCCCCTTTGTTATTAGGCTTCTGAACGATCCTTCCATAAGCTACGGTACTGTCTGATTCATCTCTACCCCATTGCAGACATTGAACTGGCTCTGGAACTGGTGCACCACAATGCTAAGAACTTTATTCTGCACTCTATATTTTTCCCTTTGCTCTACCTGTTGTACTTGAGTTTGACTTGATTGTATTTATGTGTAGCATTGACTAATTGGATTGAATAGCATGCATAATGAAGCTTTCCGCTGTAACTCAGTACACGTGAAAATAAAAAACCTGAACCTAAACCTTCTCCACCTTGAATCACCTGCCTCTTTCTTTCTCTTTCTCCCTACTTCTCCCTTTCTCCATTTCTCTCTTTGATTCTACCATCCCCATTCCTTCAGATGCCTTATTAGATCCAAGAAAACCCAACCACCCTTTCCAGATCAGATTCTAACTCCACATCACTAATATCAATGTTTTAATGCTCTCTGAAGTAACATAGACTCATCACTATTGATATAACATAGTCTCATCACACACACTCTTCACTATTGCTATGCTATGGTATTTAACACTGCCCCTGGCAGTAGCTTCCAGCCATGTACCACTCTCTGTGTAGAAAATTGCTTCTCGAATGTCCTTTAATATTCCCCCTTTCATATTAAACCTATGCCCTCTAGTATTTGACATTTCCAGCTTCCCTATCTATGCCACTTTCTTACACCATCTTCAGGTATAAAAAGTAAAATTACTTTAATACCGGAGGTCTGAAAATCATATAACAGTAGCTAGGGATGGGGAAAAAAACCCCTTTGAGAAAATAAAACATTGCTGTTCTTTTTCTGCGTAGGCCTGAAGATTGTGTTGGATATCGCACAAGATGATTACAACCCCTTCCTGCCCTTTGCAGCTGGCGCCAGGCTCATGCTTCACCAGCCGAACACCTATCCGTTCCTGCAGGACCTGGGCCTTTATGCTAGGGCTGGGGCAGAGACATCCATTGGAATATACGTGGTAGGTATGGCTCCTGGCAATGGGTGACTTGAAGAGTTTGGGGTTAGAGTGAATGCCCTTTCATTGCAAGGAGCTGGAATAATACCTGAAACAGTGCGGTGGGAAGGAAAGATGAGCCTTTCCACTATTTCCGGACCCAATGTTTTGATTGCATATTGTTGATTCAGCCAACGATGGTCAACTCACCATTGTGTAGGAAGGAACTGCAGATGCTATTTTTTTTTAAATAGACACAAAAAGCTGGAGTAACTCAGCGGGTCAGTCAGCATCTCTGGAGAAAAAGAATGGGTACTGTTTTCGGGTTGAGACCCTTGTTCAGACTGAAGAATGCCACCTATTCTATGCTCCCTGACTGGCTGAGTTGCTCCAGCTTTTTGTGTCAACTATCCATTGTCTGACACTGGGCTGAATCTTTACCCTCCACTCCAGCCATTACTCCTTGATTTTATTCATGTGTGTGTATATATTTATATTAAGGTATATGGACATACTGATCTGTTTTGTAGTAAATGCCTACTATGTTCTGTGTGCTGAAGCAAAGCAAGAATTTCATTGTCCTCTCAGGGACACATGACAATAAACTCACTTGAACTTGAACTTGTATCAAACATGAACAGGTCTTGCACCCAGAGATTGGAGCACTTATTTTGGGATTAATCATCAGGTGCATTGCCAAGGGCTTTATTATTTAAAATACCACCTTCTGGATATTGAAACCTTACGACTTCATTGTGCTATTGGTTAGAAATAAAATTCCAAACAATCCTAGAACTGGCAAACATTTAACCCTTAAAATAATAATAGCGATTATAGTGATAATTGCACCATTCCTGCTTTTCAACTGGCAGCCAATGTCTTCATTACAAGAACTTCATTGGCCCTAAAGCCATTTGGAGTGTTATGTAACTGCATGTCTTTCTTTCTTAGCTCCTTATGTGTGTTCTGCCTCTTCCCAGGATGAAATAGTGCGTTTGGGTGGTTCGTACTCATGCTGCACGTTTAATGGTTCGGATGTCAATGTCAAATCTCTTTTCAATACCACCTACACCATGCAGGTATGTCAGCCACTTAGTCACAGAGTCATATAGTGTGGAAGCAGGCCATTCAGCCAAACGTGCCCACACTGACCAACATGTCCCATCTACACTACTCCCATCGGCCGCATTTGGCCCATATCCCCGTAAACCTGTCCTATCCATGTCTAAACGTTTCTTAAACTTAGCGATAGTACCTGCCTCAATTACCTCTTCCGGCAGCTCATTCCATACACCCACCACTCTTTGTGTGAAAAAGTTGCCCATTAGGTTCCTATTAAATCTTTCACCCCTCACCTTAAACCTATGTCCTCTGGTCGCCGATCCCTCTTCTCTGGACAAGAGACTCTGTGCGTCTACCCGATCTATTCCTCTCATGATTGTGCACACCTCTATAAGATCAGCCCTCATCCTCCTGTGCTCCAAGGAATAGGATCTGCGCCTACTCAACCTCTCCCTAGAGATCAGGGTCTTTAGTCCTGGCAACATCCTTGTAATAAAAACAAATTCTTATTATCCCATCTTGTCCAATTTCACCCTGAAGGTGCAGCTTCAGGAATAAACCAAGTTTAGTTCTTAAACAGTGCATATTTTGGGGGCAGGGGTACCACAGGTACTGATGGGCTTTTGCAATGGGTTTGGACCACTGGAATGCGATACAATTAGAATGGAAGGGAAGAAAGTAGGTCCACTGGGTTTCTGTACAACAGCAATGGATGGAGATGGGCTGAATCCATTGGGATTAGAGTAATGTGCTATTGTTGCAAGAACAGTAAATTGTAGGAAAAGTACTTACAGAATACTCTGGGGAATTAAACCACAGCATTCCTATCCATCTAATGTTTCACCTCTATTCTATTCCCAGACCTGCCTGCGTTCCTGTTTCCAGGATCAGATGGTGCAGAATTGTGGATGTGGGCATCAAAATGACCCTCTCCCAGAGGGAGCACAATACTGTAACCAACAGGACAATCCAAGTTGGGGTAAATTAGTGCTTTACTTTGAAAGTCTCATCATAGTGTGTATATATATAGCATATACTGACAAACGTACTGAATCCAGAGCATGTACTAAGTACACTATGCCATATTATGGAATGTGGAGAGTATATGAGACCTGTCAGAGCTGGGGGGGGGGAGGGAGGGTATGTTAAACATAAATAGTCATCTAATAGAATCAATACAACATATTAAACTGCAAAGACCCAGTTGCAGAATCTATAAAGGCTATTAAAATGCTGGGGTAGTATGAAAACTGACTAGAGCCTTCATACTTTATTGTACATTAAAATAACAGAGTCCAAGCACAAATTGCACAGAATATTTAATGAATAGGCTTCCAACATGAATTGTAGAGGCGTGGATGCTTTGGAGAGCGTACAGAAGAGATTTACCAGAATGCTGCATGGATTAGAGAGTTTTAGCGACAAGGATTGTTTTCTCTGGAGCATTGGAGGTAAAGGGGAGACCCAATGGAAGTGTATAAAATCATGAGAGAAATATATAGGGTAGACAGAACATTTGTCCCAGGTGGAAGTGTCAAACATAGCTTTAAGGCCAGAGTGAGAAAGTTTAAAGAAATGCACAGGCCTAGATAGAGTGGCCATGGAAAGGGTGTTTTCAGTAATGGAAAAGTCGAGAACCAGGAGGATGAACCTTCAGATTGGAGATGAGGAGGAATTTCTTCAACCAGGTGTGGTAAATCTGTGGAATTCGTTGCCACAAGTTTGTGGGGACCAAGTCATTGGGTACCTTTAAACAAGGGCAGAAATCTCTATTAAAACATAGGGGGGGACACAATTTCTTGGTGGTCGCAAGCACACACACACGTGAGGCTTCGACCGTGGGCCCTGTGGACATTAACATCGGGAGCTGACCCGGTTGGTGACCAACTCCGAACTCCAGCAACAGCAGCTTTGTCCGCCCTGAATCGTGGGGCTTGAATCAGCTCGTTCGCGGGGCCTTTCATCGCCTGGCGCGGCTTAAAATCAGCCGGCGGGGGCTTCAACATCGGGAGCCTCGATCGCCACGACTCAGCAATTTGACCGCGGGGCAATGGAAGATCGCACGGCCGATTTTAAGCCGTGTCGGCCCGGGCGATGAAAGGCCCCGTGAACGGGCCGATTCAAGCTCCGCTCTATGATCATTCCTCCACCAGGACGTCTCCCTCCTCCAATCACCACGCTATCCTCAGTCCTACCCCCTACATCGGCCTCTGACTGACATCTCCCTCCTCCAATCACCACGCTATCCTCAGTCCTACCCCCTACATCGGCCTCTGACTGACATCTCCCTCCTCCAATCCTTGCGCTGAATCATCATGTCCCGCCCATTGCCTGCTGACTGACGTCTCTCGTCCAATCGGCGCCCTCGATCATCAGTCCCACCCCCACTGCCTGATTTTTAATAGATTTTTTTTTCTCATCGAATTTCAAAATCTGGATTACAAAACATTGGGGGGATTGTCCCCCACTTCTTAAAACATGGGGGGGGGGGGCGTGCCCCCCCCGGTCCTCCCCCCCTCACCCTGGATTTCTGCCCATGCTTTTAAAGCATAGATTGCTAGGTATTTGATTAGTTAGGCTCAAAAGTTCCAGGGAGAATGCAGGAGAATGGGGTGGAGAGGGAAAAATAGATCAGGCATGATTGAATGGCAGAGTAGACTAGATGGACTGAATAGCCTAAATCTGCTCATATATTTTACAGTCTTACGTAAGGTTGCCAACTTTCTCACTCCCAAATAAGGGACAAAAGGTCAAAATACGGGTCAAATTCCCGCTGGCAATTCGTTGACATATATATATAGATATGCAGTGAATAGGGTGGTATGGATCATGTGGAGACATAGAAGAATAACTTGGCATCATATTGGCCACAGACATCGTGGACCAAAGAGGCTGTTCCTGCTCAGTACTATTATATGTTCTATGAATGTGTATTAAGCTGAAAGGCTTCCATTGCTGAAATTGAACATTTATTCAGTTAAAAGTAACAGTTTATTAAGCTGATAAGATCGTACTATGTATTATGGAGATTATGCTCAAATGTCAGGGTCCTATTGCAGATTATTGTGCACTAAACGGGCATGTATATATCACACACCATTCAGTGTGTATGCAATTGATATGGTTGTGCTGCACAATTCACATTGCTTTCAACTGAAAGGGACAAATCAAGGGTTATGGAGAGCATATTGAATTAACGGGACATGGCTTTAAAGTTAGTGAGAGAAATTAGAGCACACTGGAGCTCCAATACACAACGGAGCTCCACACTGGAGCTCCTGGAGCACACTGTCAAGGGTGCTGGTGAAAGCAGATACGATAGTGGCATTCAAGTGGGCTTCTAGATTGACATAGGGAGAGATCATAGGGAATGTCGGCAATGGAGTGATGTGGATCACATCTCTCCAGACTGGTTCACCAGTGGTTCACCAGACTGATTCCTGGGATGTCAGGACTTTCATATGAAGAAAGACTGGATAGACTCGGTTTGTACTCGCTAGAATTTAGAAGATTGAGGGGGGATCTTATAGAAACTTACAAAATTCTTAAGGGGTTGGACAGGCTAGATGCAGGAAGATTGTTTCCGATGTTGGGGAAGTCCAGAACAAGGGGTCACAGTTTAAGGATAAGGGGGAAATCTTTTAGGACCAAGATGAGGAAAACATTTTTCACACAGAGAGTGGTGAATCTCTGGAATTCTCTGCCACAGAAGGTAGTTGAGGCCAGTTCGTTGGCTATATTTAAGAGGGAGTTAGATGTGGCCCTTGTGGCTAAAGGGATCAGAGGGTATGGAGAGAAGGCAGGTACAGGATACTGAGTTGGATGATCAGCCATGATCATATTGAATGGCGGTGCAGGCTCGAAGGGCCGAATGGCCTACTCCTGCACCTATTTTCTATGTTTCTATGTTTCTACATGCTGCAAAGGAGATTAGTTTTAATTGACATCATGTTCAACACAGACATTGTGGACTGAAAGGGACTGCTCCTGCTCTATGTTCTATGGACCCAGCAAAGATTACAGAGAGTGGATTAAATTGAGTTCCATCACAAATTACAGAGAGAGAAGATTGAGATGATCTCTACTAAACATATTTAGGAATATTTATTCAACTGAGAATATACCGCAGTGGATTATAGAGCATTTATTTAACTGGCTGGGTTCCAAAATGGATGAAAGAGACTGTGTTAGGGGAGGATATGTTAAGCTGTCAGGATAATGTCAATGGTTATAGCACATGAATCTGGCACGGTTCCATCACATTTATTGAAGTGTATTAAAACTGACAGGGTAGGATGTTGTCCTCCAATTATAGAAAGTGTATCAAATTGACAAGATCCAATACAAGCTGCAGTGAATGTAGTAAAATGACAAGATCCCCTTTCAAATTATAAGAAGTATCAAACTGATATGGATCCATTGAGAAGTTTAGAAAGTGCTTAAACCTGGCAGGAATCCATCACAGCTAAAAAAAAGTCTACCAAACTGGCTGGATCCCATCGCATACATCAACAGTGTTTTAAACTGACATGGCTCCTGCGATTATAGAGACTATATTAAACTGACAGGCCCTCATCGCAGATTATAGAGAACTCTCTCTTGGAGAATATTGGGAGCTGAATAAACTCATGATCACTTCACAGTTTATAGGCAGTGTATTCAATAAATTAGATCCCATTGTAGATTATTTGCGATGATCCATCACTGATTAAAAAGAGTGCATTGAATTGAAAGAGTCAAGTCAAGTCACATTTATTTCTATAGCACATTTAAAAAACAACTCTCGTTGGCCAAAGTGCTTTACATTTGTTATACGATTAGCACAACAAAACAGACTACATACATATATACATGTAGCCCTCACTCAGAGGACGTCAGCAAAGGCTTGGGAGTATAGATAAGTCTTTAGTCTTGACTTAAAAGAGTGGATGGAGGGGGCAGTTACGATGGAGAGGGAGTTCTATTACAAATTATGGAAAGGGTGTAGTGAACTAATTGAGATTCATCAACTCCATCACAAGTAATAGCGATTATGTTCAACTAACAAGAAACCGGCAGGATTTTAGACAGTGTAGTGAACTGACAAATAAAGCTCCATCATGGATTTAAGACATGGTGCCATTAAAGGCTCTGCTGTTTATTAAATAGACAAACAGCCATCGTGGATTATAGAGATTGTATTAAGACAAGGTCCCATTAAGTGTTGTAGAGAGTTTATTCAGCTGACAACATCCGACTGCAGAAAGTACCGATGGTATACAGGGACAAGATAACATTGACGGTGTATTGATCAGATAAAGCCCCTGTGGAGAGAGATAAATATTTGAAAGATCAGGGCATTGGGATTACAGGGCACAGAAGAGTTGAGGCCAACATAGATCAGCAATGAATATATTGAATGACAACAAAATTCTGGAGTAACTCAGCGGGAGAGGCAGCATCTCTGGAGAGAAGGAATGGGTGAAGCCAGCAAAGTCCGATCAAGGATAGTCCAAGGGTCTCCGATGAGGTAGATAGTAGTTCAGCACTGCTCTCTGGTTGTGGTAGGATGATTCAGTTGCTTGATAACAACTGGGAAGAAACAGTCCCTGAATCTGGAGGTGTGCGCTTTCACACTTCTATACCTTTTGCCTGATGGGAGAGGGGTGAAGAGGGAGTGGCCAGGGTGCGACTCGTCCTTGATTGTGCTGCTGGCCTTGCTGAGACAGCGTGAGGTATAAATGGAGTCAATGGAAGGGACTTAGGTTTGTGTTATGGTCTGGGCTGTGTCCATAATTCCATCAATGGTTTTTTATTCGATTTGACTGAGTCCCATCACTGAATTTGCTGAACTATTAATTATCAGATTTCCAATAGGGAAGTGACATTTATTTGACAGGGTTGTATAATGGATTATAGAGAGACCATTAATAAATTGACAATGATTAAATCTACTGATTACAGTCAATTGACAGCGTGGCCTGAAGGTGTGTGTACTAAATTGACAGGATTCCGCTTTAAAACATCGAATTGGCAGGCTGTCATCACCCATTATAGAGAGAGTAATCTGGTAAACTCACAGGGACAATATATAGCCTGTTCGATACATTGACACGGCCTCATTATAGGATGTGCGTAACGCAGTGTGAACATGGTCTCATTGCAATTTCAAATCAATACATTAACTTGACAGATCTCTATGGGGTCGTAGCCTCTGCAGCAAAATGTTGCCAGGACTTGATGGCCTGGACTACAATAGGGAGAGGTTGGCAGGCTATGACTTTATTCCTTGGAGCACAACAGGATGAGATGTGATCTTATAGAGGTATATAAGGTCACCAGGGAAATAGATAGGCCAAGGGGGAAATAGAGGGAAATAGTATTTTACCCAGAGTAGGGGAATCAAGAAACAGAGGATATTTAAAAGACATTTAGACAGGTACATGGATAGAAAAGGTTTATAAGGATATGGGCCAAACGTGGGCAGGCGGGGCTGGTGTAGATGGGGCCTTGGTCGGCATAGGCAAATCTGGCCGAAGGGCCTGTTTCCATGCTATATGACTCTAAATTGGCAGGGTGCCTTGTCGGAATGAACATAATGAACAGATTTACCGAGTCCTGGGTAATTATAGTGTGTGTATGGAATTGACAGAACACCATCACTGATTGTAGAGAAATATTCCAAGGAGAGGGTTCCATCAAAATTGCAGTTAGTGCATTCGGGAATGGCAAAGAATGTAATAATAGACAGAGGATTGCAAATGTATCAAACTGGCTAAATGTATCAAAATGTATAAATCTCACAACTGACTGTAGAGAGTTGCTGTGTTTAACCACAGGTGTTCGAGAGTGCATTGAATTCACAGATTCCCATCGCAGAGTGGAACTCAATTGACAATATTCCATCAAAGATTGTGGGGAATGCGATGAATTGACCGGGTCCCCTCACAAAACGCGGGCAGCATATTAAATTGACAGACCTTCACAGCGCATTGTGTTCAGAGTATTAAACAGACAGGATTGCACTGCACATTCTAGAGGTTGTGTCAAGTTGATGGCGTTCCATCGGGGACATGGCGTAAGTAGACATGAAGTTCCATCAGGCGTTATGTCACGGGCCGGTGGGAGTGCACCAAATTGGCAGGTTTCCACCCCCAACGCTGTGAGCTGTGTGCTGAATGACAGTCCCGTCAAAGATTCAATTGGCAGGGGATCTACAAAGAATAGTAAGTAGCAAGTGGGTCGAATTCTGCACGGCTCATTACTGAGACTGCCCGCTGACGGTACATTGGGATAGTTCATTACATTAACAATTACCGATCTGGGACGGTCAAGGGTGCATTAAATTCTCAGCGAGCTGAAATAAACTGTAGGAAGCCTCGTGAATTCACAGGATTTGGTGGGAGATTGTACAGAGTGTAAAGGGGCTGTCCCACTTGGGCGACCCTAGCTGCGAGTTTAGAAGAGTTTGCCCTGGACTCAAACTCGCAGCACAGTTGACACGAAGTCCTAGGAGGTTGCATGAGGTGGCTGGAACTCTCCTTCATGCTCGAGGGAGGTTCACGCCTACTCGCGGCCTCAGCTAGGTGGCGGAAAAATTTTCAGCACATTGAAAGATTTTCCCCGAGTAAAATCTGGTCGGCATGAGTTTTCTTCACTCGTAGTGCAGTGGAGTGGGGTCGCTATTTACTTACTGGCAGCCGAGGGCAGCCGTAGGCCATTTCTACTTCGCTGACCGGCCATTTTGATTGGCTCATTGGAGTTTCACGATCTAGGAAGACCTACCGGTAGATAAAATGCCCCGCTAAACTTTATTAAACTTCTTAAAAGTGTCTCCACTCCCTCCCCCCCCCCCCCCCCTTCTGTCTCCCTTCATTCCCCCCCCGCGCTCTCTAAAGGGCTTACCGTATTCTGTGGCAGCCATTTACCTTCCTCTTCATCGCGCAGACAGCACTTCTCTGCTGTCCCTAGCCCCCACCTTCACTCTGTGTGTGTGTGTGTGTGTGTGTGTGTGTGTGTGTGTGTGGAAGTGTGTGTGTATGTGCATGTGTGTGTGTGTAAGTAAGTAAGTAAGTAAACTTTATTTATATAGCACGTTTAAATCAACTCGCGTTGAGACCAAAGTGCTTTACATAGAAAAAAAAATAATAATAATAATTAAGCTTCCATACATCCATAGAAAAATTAAAATTAGTAAAAATGACACAACATATTGTATAATTCAACACAAACGTCCCCCCACAACAGAATAAAAAATTTCCACTGTGGGGAAAGGCATCAGAAAGTTCAGTCCTCTCCCTCTGTGATCACCCGAGGTCGGGGCCTATTTGTGGCCTCCGCAGCCAGTCCGATGTTTTCAGGCCCTCTTTCCAGAAAGCTGGAATGCCGGCATCGGGTGAACACTCCTCGGCGGCTTGGAAATGTCTGGAGCGGCCGCTTCCTCCCCGTAGACCGCGGCACCCGAAGTCTTCAGACCGCGCTGGTTGGAGCTCCGGCTCTGGTGATCTCGAATCCCAGGCTCCGCGGTGTTTAAATCCAGAGCCGCCTGCGACTGGACGCTCCGCAGCCACAGCTCCTCGGATGTTGGTCGGCGGCCACAGTACTCCGGAGCCCACCGCACGGCGACCCGGCAAGGCATCGCCCGCTCCGTGATGGTGTCCCAGCGCTGCACCGCCGCCGAAGCTGTAGTCCCGGCCGATCCCGACAGGAAACGCTGCAACAGTCTGATGGTAGGCCGCGAGGAAGGGGCGAAGAAGCAGCTCGGAGGGAAACCGCCTCTCCGACCAGGTAGGGACCAGGAAAAGTTTCCCCCTTCCCCTCCCCCCACCCACCACATAAAAGAAGACCTCCAACAAACATTTTGATGTAACAGGACTAAAAATAAAAATAAAAAAGGGTGAAAGGACGGACTGCAGGCAGAGCAGCCATACACAACGGCGCCCCACTCCTGCAGTCCCGCTCTTGTTGTGTGTGTGTATGTGTGTGTGTGTGTCTGTGTGTGTGTGTATATGTGTGTGTGCATGTGTGTGTGTGTGTGTGTGTGTGTATGTGTGTGTGTGTGTGTGTGTGCGTGCGTGTGCGTGTGTGTGTGTGCGTGCGGGCGGTCGATCCAGCTCGCGGTTTCAACGCGGCCGATTGATCCAGCTCGAGGCTTTCCAGGCGAGTGCCCTCAAGCTTGAAGGTCGAAGACACTCTTCTGGACTCGCGGATTAGGTCGCCCAAGTGGGACAGGCCCTTAATCAGTTAACATGGTCTCATCACATATTATAGTGTAGATAGGTCACTGACAGGTTACCACTGCCTTGTATTGACAGAGTCCCATCACGGATTGCAGAGAATGTACTGGGATGATTGAGTGGTGTCTACGATTATAATGAGCCAATCGACAAGCTTTCAGTGGGGTGCGGAGAGAGCATTAAGTTGACAAGATTCCATCTCGGACTGAGGGAGTATTGAACTGACCAGGTTAGCAGAATACTCTTAATTGGCAAGATCAAAGAGGGAAGGGGGGGTTACCCTCCCCAACTGTCAATGATTTTGGATAAAATTGACAATTAGCCCTCACAATTTGCAGAATAACTTTGACCCATGGCGTTTCACCACGGGTCGTGGGGAGTGGAGAATTAAATTGGCAGCGACCTGTTACGGATTGTGCAGAGCGCAGTAAACTGAGAACTCATCACACAAGGTAGACAATGTATAGTATTAAACACAGTCTTCCAAATCGGGTTGCAAAGAATGCATGAAATGTTGCCGTGTGCCACGTTCCACACCTGGAGACCCTCGGATGCTGAAATCTTGAGCAAAAAAGGTTGGAGGAACTCAACAACTCAGACCGCATCTGTGGAGGGAATGGTGTGTTGACGTTTCGTTTTGGGCCCTTCTTCAGATTCCCCACTCCATCAGTCTGAAGAAGAGTCCCACCCGAAATGTCGACCGTCCATTCCCTCCGCTCATGTTGCCTGATACCTGTGCTCTTTTGCCGATTAAGGGAGTATCTTCAATTGACAGAATCTGGGTACGAATTATAGTGATGGTATTAATCATTAGGTCTCCAGCGCATGTTGTAGAGTGTAGAGAGCGCACGAACTTGACAATGCCCGTCGTGAATCACATTAACAGCCGTCCATCGCGGATTGTGCATTGACAGGTTTATTACTGTCATGTATTACCAAGATACAGCGAGAAACTTTGTTTGCTTGCTCTCCAATCAAATCAGATAATACTACACATAAGTACAATCAAGCCATACTCGAGTGAAGAGAAAATACCAGTGTGCAGAACCTAGCTGTTGGTAGGGACCCATCAGGAATTGCAGATACTGTGATAAATTGATTTTTAAAAATCCACCATGGATTACTCCGGATGGATTAAACCACTAGTGGACATTTTAGATAGAGGATTACACCAGACATGTTTTTTTTAAAGGATTGTGGCTAGTACATTCAAAGTTTCTCTCAACCCCCCTCCCCTTTTCCAACCCTCTCCTCTGCTCCATCACCTTGTTTCATTCCCCCTCTCCCCACCTGGTTTCATCTATCACCCACATACTTAACCTGAACACACCTGATCCACGCACTTAACTGACTGGGTCCCCTGCGCTATCCCCTGATGGGTTCATCCACCCATCATCCCTCCTTATTTAGGTCTACATCACCTTTCTTATCCGATCCTAGCAACTGCAGTTCTTTGTGTCTCCACTTGTCACCTTCCAGTCTATACCTCTACCCTCTGATTCCCCCACCGGCTCCTCTCACTCTCTCCTTATCCATTGTAGCGGCAGATTTTTACATCGTTCAAGAGATTACTCCCTCTAGCCACTAAGTGGACTACATGGTTAAGGAGAATGACGTTATACGCATGCGAGCTTTTCGACGGGGACCTTCAGAGCTTCTTCACAGATAAATCTTCATTGCACACTTTTGATTAATATATCCTTTATTGTTGATGAAAAATAAACAAGCCAAATGGCCACTTCATCCATTTCTACCTATCATCCATCAATTGCTTTTCCACAACTCCATCCCTCCCTTCCCTCCCCCACCTGGCTCCATCTGCCCATCATTTATCTCCCCACCCAGCTCCAGTCCATGACAATCCCCCTCGCCCACACCTCTTTATACTGGTTATCTCCCTTCTACACGCTCAGTCCTGCTGCAGGATCTCAACCCAAAATGTTGACCATCCCTTTGTCTCCACAGATGCTGTTGACCTGTTCTTCCAGCATCTATTTTGCTCCAGGTTATCTTATCTGCAGTCTCTTGTGTGCCCATTGAACTGATATTGTCCACATATTAAATTTAGCGTAGCTATCACATTGACAAAGCACTGCTGCAGAATCTATTAAACTGACAGTGTCTTATCACAGTATCAATACTGCATTGACCATCTGTATTCCATCAGACAATGAGTGAATTATAGAAACATAGAAACATAGAAACATAGAAATTAGGTGCAGGAGTAGGCCATTCGGCCCTTCGAGCCTGCACCGCCATTCAATATGATCATGGCTGATCATCCAACTCAGTATCCCGTACCTGCCTTCTCTCCATACCCTCTGATCCCCTTAGCCACAAGGGCCACATCTAACTCCCTCTTAAATATAGCCAATGAACTGGCCTCGACTACCCTCTGTGGCAGAGAGTTCCATAGATTCACCACTCTCTGTGTGAAAAAAGTTCTTCTCATCTCGGTTTTAAAGGATTTCCCCCTTATCCTTAAGCTGTGACCCCTTGTCGTGGACTTCCCCAACATCGGGAGCAATCTTCCTGCATCTAGCCTGTCCAACCCCTTAAGAATTTTGTAAGTTTCTATAAGATCCCCTCTCAATCTCCTAATTTCTAGAGAGTATAAACCAAGTCTATCCAGTCTTTCTTCATAAGACAGTCCTGACATCCCAGGAATCAGTCTGGTGAACCTTCTCTGCACTCCCTCTATGGCAATAATGTCCTTCCTCACATTTGGAGACCAAAACTGTACGCAATACTCCAGGTGTGGTCTCACCAAGACCCTGTACAACTGCAGTAGAACCTCCGTGCTCCTATACTCAAATCCTTTTGCTATGAAAGCTAACATACCATTCGCTTTCTCACTGCCTGCTGCACCTGCATGCCCACTTTCAATGACTGGTGTACCATGACACCCAGGTCTCGCTGCATCTCCCCTTTTCCTAGTTGGCCACCATTTAGATAATAGTCTGCTTTCCTGTTTTTGCCACCAAAATGGATAACCTCACATTTATTAAACTTAAAAGTTCCATTATTGAATCTAGAGAGTACTAATTTGTCATACTGAATTCTAGAGAGGTTATTAAACCATCTGCATCCTTTTGCTGATTCTAGAAAACATTTTACCTGACAAGCTCCTGTTATGGAATCAATTACAGGGTCCCATTTCAGAATGTAACGATGGTATTAAATTGCCCAGCTGCTTGTGTGGCTTCAACCAAAAATATGTTCCTCAAGGTTACAGAGGATGTACCCAAAGTGGTTACATAGTTACACAGTGGCAGCAGGGTCATTGGTCTGTGGACTCCATGTCAAAAGAGATGAGATGCACCATACTTCTCTCTCTGCGGGCCATTCTGTACTTCGCTAAGCAAGCTTGGCTGGTAATCGTTCAGGAGTTTCAGGCACATCACCACTAAGTTAGGATGTTGAGTAGGACGGTTCCAATTGCTTTGCTGCAAGGGCTGAGCGCTGGTCATAAACTGAGCGGGAGGCCCAATGTTGTGCCACTAGTTGGTCACTTTAGCACCAAAATTCAGAAGAAACTCATTGCATGAGGTGGCACTACACTGTACTGCACTGAGTCTCAGTTGCAAATCCAGCTGAGGTGGGCAGTCTAAGTCACTAATAGGTATTTGTACCAAGTTTGCATCTCCTTGTTTCAAACCTCACAGGGACACTCGGCCATTGAGCATCTTCCAAGTGGCATGTAGCAACGACATATATTTTTCCTTCAGGAGTCAGCCTTCTGGACACATAACTCCCATTGGCAAATGATAACTGTACTTCTCTGAGCATGTTGATGGTCTTTTCCCGGGACATTTGCACAGTCTGGGACATGGGTACCTCCAGTCAGAATTTGCCTATCCCCATCCAATGCCTCGCCCTCCTTATCTTAATCTCTGTTTGCGTTCTCAATAGAGAAGCAGAGACTCAGTGCTTCGTCTTGCAATGAGTTTCTTCTGAATCTTGATGCCAAAGTGACCAAACAGTGGCACAGCATCAAGGTCCGTGACACTGGCAGCCTGGGCGGCCAGCTTTGGGAATGGGCCTTATGGAAGAGAAACATGCCACGTGACCAGTTGTTGACGTTTCCAGCAGCCCTATCAATCTGGGCTTCATGGGGGTATTAAGAGTGTGGGACGATCCCATCAGAGCTGATTTCCACAGGGTACATTGGATCCAGGCCCTGAAAACCAGGAGCCGGTCCCACAGCGTGAATCATCCCCGAGAAATATCCTATTCCCCATGGAAGGGATTCCTGTATGGGTTGTTCCACCTCTTCCCCGTTCTGGTCTGTCATCCATGGCTGTCCGCTCTGCCATTTGTCCACAAGGGGGAGTCTGTGTTGGTGTCCCTCCCACTTTATATTGTGGGCCCAGAGGTAGAGCATCAATCCGTGGTCCATTTCCTCCACAGATGCTGCCTGACTCACTGTCCTCCAGCACTTTGCGTTCTGCTCAAGATTCCAGCATCTGAAGTTCCTTGTGTCTCTGACACAGTTAGTAGCTGGTTCGTGGACACCCAGGTCACCAGTCACATCTACTGCATTGACAATCCATGTCTCATGGATTTTCGGAACATGTAAGGTTTCAGCCCCAATTTTATTCCTCGAAGGAGCTGCTCCTTGCATTGTGGCCCCACGCTCCTGATCTCTGGTTACCCAGAGCAGATGCAAGTAGAGTGCATGAGGAAGGGGGGGTCAGAGAGTTAGAGAACATCTCGCCTGCTTGCTCCTGGACCATTCTCGGGCAGGGGCTGTTGACCATCCAAGCCAACAGCCCGCTTTCGCTGGAGGTGACATTCCTGCTCAAGTGACTCTGAGAAAGGAGCTATGAAAGGCCTTCCTGGACTTTTGCTACCTCAGGGACTGCAGGCAGTGCACCCTGGACAAAGGGGGTGATATTTGAATCTAAGTTTTTATTTGACTTTGCAAATAAACTCAATTTTAAGCCAAAAGAAAGGGAAAGCGACATAAAGCACTCAGAATAGAGGCCTGAAAAACTGTATATTAAGCCTATAGAATCCTGCAACAGAATGTAGAGAGTGCATTACATTGACAAGGTCATATTACTGTGTCCTGACAGCGCATTAAACCTATAGGGTCCTATCGTTGAATCTAGAGGATATTTTAAATCAGATTCTAACGTCCTTACATTGTGTAAATAAGGATTGACTGCGGGAGACAAGGAAGAGATTAGGATTGTGATTATTGCTTAGAATGGAAAGGAGACAGACAGACAGACAGACAGACAGACAGACAGACAGACAGACAGACAGACAGACAGACAGACAGACAGACAGATGGTTGGCCAGTCAGTCGGTCAGTCGTGAATGCCATTGATTTCATCTTCCATTCTGTTATGTCACCAGGTTACTGTTATTACAAACTGAGGGAGCAGATGGAAGTGGAGAATTCCAAATGCTTGAAGATCTGCAAACAACCCTGCAAGTGAGTACTGTCAATACTGTCCAGAAAGGCCATTTGGGCCTAGATTCCATACTAGACTGCATCACGCCCCGCTTCGGTCACTGTTGCAGAAGCCCAGTCCAGTCACCAGTCACGTTGCATGTGAACTGTTACCCTATCCCCACAGTTGGTGACATTCAAATGTTCAGACAAGATCTATTATAAAAAAGGCGCCGTTCAAAATGCTTGCGGGGGTGGACAGGGCAAGATGGTCACCCTGGTCATCCACCAAGAGGTCACCTGCTCAATGTGCCCATTGGACTCTTTCACCAGGGGAACATGTGATAGAGTTACATGAATGGAGAAAGCAAAAGGGATGTCAGAGTTGGAGACCAACACGTTCCTCCTTCCCTCTGCACAAGTCTAAGGGTCCAAGGGAACTGTGTTACACATGTACATTGGGCCTGATTTAATTAACAATAACTGTTACAAGTACCCCTTGTTGTGATCACTCCAGATCTCAAGGCAGTGTGTGTACCACTGTTACCAAGTCATATATATTATCAAGCTCTCAGATTCCGCCCATAAGCCAGCTGATCTCAGTCAGGTGGCAGCACAGGTACCATTACACTGGAAAGAGAGGTCAGTGTCATTAACATACAATGTATGCTGGCATAATGGTGGAGGCACAGTAGCAGGAAGAGGGTGGAAGAGGGCAAGGAAATGGAGGGGGCTGAGCAATATGTAGACCTAGTCATTTAAGACAAGGAAGGTTTAAGTCAATGGAGGGTGAGGCAATGGTGTATGTGCAATATATAGACCTAGTTGCTTCAGGGATGAGACAACGTAGGTTTAGGTGCACTGGAGGGAGAGGCAATAACAAGTTAAGACAATTAAGGATTCTTGGAATAGAAAGTAAAGCAAAGGAAGGAGAGGAACCTGGGCAATGAATAGTCCTAGACTATTGAAAGAGGACAATGAAGGGGATAAGCCAACTGAGGGGTGAGCCAAGGGAGGGTGAATTTATAGAATGTTGGGCAATGAAGGTGAGGGAGATAGGGCAACTGATGGTGAGATGATGCCGAGTGGATGAATGATGCAAGGCAACAGAAGGTGAAACATTGGAGAGTGAGGTACAGCGGGATCTTACAAATGGAATGATAAAGTATTAAACGGAGTATGAATCGATGGAAGGTGAAGTTTTGAGTGTAAGACTATAAAATCCAATACAGTGAAAGATGCAGCAAAGAAGGGTGAGGCAATGCTAGGTGAAGGATTGGAAGTTGATGCCTTGCAGGGGAGGCACTGAAGATGGAGGTAATGTGGGGCCAAGCATTGAATCGTTAAGGCAATAGATGATGACACCAAGGCCATGGAGGGTGAATACTAGAGGATAAAAAGTAGAGGTTCACTTGTGAAGAAAGGTTCTGACACCAATGTATTTTGAGGATGTTTACGTAAGTTTGGAGAAGATAATTTAAAAGTGGATGAGGAATTGGGTCAAATTACATCAAAGGTTCAAAAGTTCTTTGTTGGTCACATACACCAATTGGTGCAGTGAAATGCAGCGCATTAAATTGCAGCGCATTAAAAAGAATACAACATAACAATAATAAAGAAATGTAAACATTAAAACATCCCCCCACAATGGTTCCCCATTATGAGGGAAGGCACAAAGTCCAATTCCCATCCCCATGTCCACCCATAGTCGGGCCTATTGAGGCCTCCGCAGTCGCCTTTACGGTGGCCCGGTTGTTGTTAAAAAAAACCAAGGGAGAAAGGAGCAAATTAGGGAGGGGAAAGTAATTGTCTGGGGGAATGTTGAGAGAGATGGGGGGGAAATAGAAAGAGAAGAGATAACTGGAGAGAAAGAGAGGGAGAGAAAGTGGAGAGAGATATGGGGAATGAGAGAGAAAGAAGGAGGGAGAGACTTAGAGATGGACAGGGAGAGGTGGAGAGAATGAGAGAGGTGGAATAGAAAATAGCGAAAATGAAGGAGGGGAGAGATTGTAAGGCGATAAAAGGAATATGAATGAGCCATAGAGAGGGCAGACAGACAACAGACAACAGACAAACTGTAGGAGGGAGCCTGTGGGTTGAGCAGCAGCAGTAGTGGGAAAGACTTTGTTGAAGATTTCAGATTGAGACACTTCATCAGTATTCCTCCAACAATTCAAGAGAGTTTATTGTCCTGTGTCCTTGATAGGACAATGAAATTCTTGCTTTGCTTCAGCACAACAGAACATAGTAGGCATTACAGTTTGTATTTTGCTCCAAATTCCAGCATCTGCTGTATCTTGTGCACCCGGGAGGAATGATTAAGGTGAAGAGCGTAAGAGAGTAGTTGAAATCAGTGATGGTCTTTGAAGTAAACCAACTCACAACTTCTTTCCCTACAGTGAGACCCAGTATAGACTGACCATCTCTATGGCAGATTGGCCATCGGAATCCGCAGAGGTAGGCCCAAGTACTTACTCCATCTTAAAGAGTATCTTCCCCATTGCCTAAGTTTGTACCAGGACTGAGTAACAAAGTGTCCAGAATTCATCCCCCTGCTGCCCATGCTGATACAACTGGGGAACCACTGCCCTCATTTGAGATGCATTGGAGTTAACTGGCTGGTCAGGGGGAAAGTGTCTCATTACTCACTGTCCACATTAACATTGCTCACCTTTGATATGTGGGCGGAAACCGGAGCACCTGGGGGAACCCACGCGGTCACAGGGAGAATGCAAATTCCACGCAGACAGTACCAGAGGTCAGGATCAAACCCAGGTTTGAACATGTCCCTAGATTTCCTTCCCTTCCCTAACGGAAGGGTATCAGCATTGGATTGAAGGTGGAACCTGACCCCGAGCAGTCTCTTGTACAGCACAAGAGAAAAAACATTTTCTGAAGGTCAGAGGAAGCAGAAAGTACAGCAATGTTTCCCATTAAAAGCAGGTTAATTTCTTCAGATAAGAATGCAACGAGTAAAGGATTATGTACATACAATCATTATCAGTCCCTTAAAGTAACTCAATCATCAAGGTTAATTGGTAGGAGGTTTACCCAGTCACCTCAACTCTGCAGAAACACTCTGGCTGGCTGTAACACTGTCACAGTACAGAGCTAAGGAATTTCAGTCCAATGCTTTACGGATATTTCCATAAGACTAATGATATAACATGACTGATGAATAAGGGAACACTATTTATATTATACGGTGACTCATTCGGGCGGCACACTGGTGTAGCAGGCAGTACTGCTGCCTCGCAGATCGGGCCACCCAATTATCTCATGACCTCAGGTGCTGTCTAAGTGGAGTTTTCACATTTTCTTTGTGAACATGTGGGTTTTCAAGGGTGCTGTAGTTTCCCCCACATCCCAGACATATTAGTTGCTAGGTTATTTGACTACTGTTAATTGTTCTGAGTGCGTAGTTCGGCTGTTGGCATGTGAACGAGAATAGGTAGCAGGGGAATAATCGGGGGAATGGGATTTAAGGGATTGTCTGTAGAGTCGTTGTGGACTCAATGAACCAAATGGCTTCCGTCAATGCCACAACAAATTATGAAATATTTATTCTGAAAAGCCTATAATAACTGTGTCTGAGTTTATTTCTCAATCTGAATTTCAGAATTGGATTTACTCCATCTTATCTTACGAGAGGGATTTCTCAACTGTTTCCGTAAACAGGTGAGTTTATGGTTGGCTGAAGTCTCTTCTCTGAAACAATCAGAGAAGGTTTTATTCCTTGATGGGGGGCACAGTAGCACAGCGGGAGAGTTGCTGTCTCACAGCGCCAGAGACCATGGTTCGATTCTGACAACGGATGCCCTCGGTACGGAGTTTGTACGTTCTTCCTGTGACCACGTGGGTTTTCTCCGGGTGCTCCAGGTTCATCCCACACTCCAAAGATGTACAGGTTTGTAAGTTTATTGGCTTTGGTAAAGATTGCGAATTGTCCCTAGTGTGTAGGATGGTGCTCGTGTACAGGGATCACTGGTCGGCACGGACTCGCTGGGCCGAAGGGCCTGTTTCCCCGCTGTACCTCTAAACTAAAACAAAACTAAAAGTTGGAGGAAACTTTGATCCTTACAATGCTTGGTACCCTCTGTTTCAAGAGGCACATTGGAGCAATGCAGCATCCAACTCACATCTCACTGTCACAAATTAGGGGAGCACTTCTCATGTGACAATTATGGCCCTACGGTGTTTAATTGGAGTATTATGAGAAAGAAAATTGAGGGCCTAGAAAGAATAAGCATTGAAGGTGGAGCGAGGATCTAAATGAGAGGTTTACAATCATGAAATAATCGACAGAATCCTCACCTGCTCTGCCGATTACATAATGTCTCCATAGTATCGCACTAAGGGGTTTTAGATGGTGCCGTACTTATTGGACTAGTATAGGGCGGCATAGCTGCGCAGCGGTAGAGTTGCTGCTTCACAGCACCAGAGGACCAGGTTCGATCTTGACTCTGGGTGCTGTATGCATGGAGTTTGTATGTTTTCTCTATGATCACGTGGGTTTTCTCTGGCTGCTCCA